>NW_026610892.1:0-151589 GCF_029499605.1 Hyla sarda
GACAGACAAGTCGCATCGGCTGAAAGTAGGCCAGAATGTCAGTCCATGTTGGAGCAGGTTTAGATACAGTCTAAAGTATAGATCTCAAAGTCTGTGCACAGAATTTAGCAAGGGCCTCGCACCTTCTGATGCATCAGGTAGGTGCACAATAGCATAGCCCTAACCCTCTGTACTTTGGTCTATATTGATGCGGGACATAGACAGCCAGCTGATGACCAATCCATTAGTGCAATGGATGGCCGGAAGCATTTGTCTTTGCCTTTGCAATACCACAGAAGCAATGCATGGTCAATGTACAGCAATGACACACCTGGTGTGAACAGCCAGGAGACCCCCCCCCCCTCCCCCCCCCCATGTTATGTTACATAGTTACATAGTTAGTACGGTCGAAAAAAGACATATGTCCATCAAGTTCAACCAGGGAATTAAGGGGTAGGGGTGTGGCGCGATATTGGGGAAGGGATGAGATTTTATATTTCTTCATAAGCATTAATCTTATTTTGTCAATTAGGAACATTCAGCACCCACCCGCTATCAAGGCAGCTGCCTATCATGTCATGCCCTACCTGCACAGGTGTGCTGGCTACTCAAATGATCCAATTAGGAGGGCCATTTAGTCAGCAGCAGCAGAAGTCCTGTGCCTGGACGCTCCAACAGCGGCCAGACACAAGCAGAAGCAGAAGCAGCAGAAGCAGCAGCAGCACCACCTTTTGTTTTTTGGCTGCAGCAGCAGCAAGGCCCACAGGGCTGGCTAGCTGGCTAGCCAGCAAGCAGGTAGCAATGAAAGTAGGAATCTTTCTTTTTAACCCTGTAAGGGGGTGGTGCACTGTACCCGAAGATACTGCCATATCGGGTCAATGCATAGGGCGACGGAAGCAAGCTTCGAAATCGGCCCCCGTTCTCAAAAATCCCATTTAATATATGGTCCCCAGATAGGGGACGTATCAGATATTAAACTGATAAGAACAGATACTACACTTGATCTTAGCCAAAAGGCCCGAGAAGCGATAACCGTGAAAGGGGCGGGCCCAACAAGGTGCCCTTCATGGGCACTATCACTGCTTGCTGTCAGGGAGGCTGCCAGACAATTTTCCATGCACTACTCTGGGCTGGGGGGCAGTCAACCACCAGTACACACAGCAGAACCTAAACCCATACCATTATTGCTAAGCAGCAAGACAGGGGCCCATTGCACTCCCACGGGGCCTTTTTAAATGCAATCCATAACCCGGATTTGCCAGGAACCCTTCTTACTCCTCCTACTTGCATGTGACACTGGGCTTAGGATCTGCATAGGAAACACACACACAAGCACACACCTACCTTTGTTGCCTGCAGATGCCTCCTTGGCTGTCCCCAAACGGTATCAAACCAACACCCACGGGAAGCTGTAAGCATAGAGGACATGCCTGCACCCCATTGGACTTACCTGTGTGGGTTAAACCCGGGTTATTTGACAACCTATGGCGGTGATGGTTCTGCTCAGGCAGAGCAGTGCTGATGCTCCTCATAAAGCTGTCGCTGCTGTGAAGGTTCTAGGTGACATCACAAATCCCTATGGTTACATACACAACAAAGCTGGGTTGTTGTTGTTTACACTCTGCAAGGCCTGTGGAAGTGAGTGACATCATAGCACTGTAGTTCTGAGGGTTCTAGATGGATGCAACAATCTCCTGTTGCTTCTATGAAGGCCATAATAGACGACATCACCAAACAGCTCCATAGTCACATACACAGCAAAGGAGAGATGTTGTTTACACCTAGTGATGTCAGTGGTATTGAGTGACATCACAGCACAGTGCTAAGGCTCCTGGGCCTGGACACAGCAGCGGCTGCAATATCTCAACGGAGAATACGTTTATATATATGTGTGTGTGTGTGCGCGTATATATATATATATATACTATATATATATATATATATATTTCTCCGCCGAAATCACTTTTAAACCCATTTCCACCTTTTTTTCCCTTCTCTTCCTCTTACTTTTTTTTCACGTTTTTTTACGTTTTTCTCCTTTTCGCCTCTTTTCTGGGCGTATTATTCTTCTTTTTCTTCTTTTTTTTCGTCTAATGCATACCCCATCAGTGCAGGCAATGCTTATTCAATACCGCCAGCAGATGGAGACACTGGGGGATAATTTTCTAAGGATTTAATACTGATTTTTCCTGTCTGAATTTGTCGCACAGAAAGTTGCAGGCCAAATATGTGTGACATTTCTGCGACTTTAGCTTCTAGAGCATTTTTACAACATTATACATAGGTGCTGAATACATAAAAAGCGACTGTTCAGCGACAGACAAGTCGCATCGGCTGAAAGTAGGCCAGAATGTCAGTCCATGTTGGAGCAGGTTTAGATACAGTCTAAAGTATAGATCTCAAAGTCTGTGCACAGAATTTAGCAAGGGCCTCGCACCTTCTGATGCATCAGGTAGGTGCACAATAGCATAGCCTAACCCTCTGTACTTTGGTCTATATTGATGCGGGACATAGACAGCCAGCTGATGACCAATCCATTAGTGCAATGGATGGCTGGAAGCATTTGTCTTTGCCTTTGCAATACCACAGAAGCAATGCATGGTCAATGTACAGCAATGACACACCTGTGTGAACAGCCAGGAGACCCCCCCCCCCCCCCATGTTATGTTACATAGTTACATAGTTAGTACGGTCGAAAAAAGACATATGTCCATCAAGTTCAACCAGGGAATTAAGGGGTAGGGGTGTGGCGCGATATTGGGGAAGGGATGAGATTTTATATTTCTTCATAAGCATTAATCTTATTTTGTCAATTAGGAACATTCAGCACCCACCCGCTATCAAGGCAGCTGCCTATCATGTCATGCCCTACCTGCACAGGTGTGCTGGCTACTCAAATGATCCAATTAAGGAGGCCATTTAGTCAGCAGCAGCAGAAGTCCTGTGCCTGGACGCTCCAACAGCGGCCAGACACAAGCAGAAGCAGAAGCAGCAGAGAGCAGCAGCAGCACCACCTTTTGTTTTTTGGCTGCAGCAGCAGCAAGGCCCACAGGGCTGGCTAGCTGGCTAGCCAGCAAGCAGGTAGCAATGAAAGTAGGAATCTTTCTTTTTAACCCTGTAAGGGGGTGGTGCACTGTACCCGAAGATACTGCCATATCGGGTCAATGCATAGGGCGACGGAAGCAAGCTTCGAAATCGGCCCCCGTTCTCAAAAATCCATTTAATATATGGTCCCCAGATAGGGGACGTATCAGATATTAAACTGATAAGAACAGATACTACACTTGATCTTAGCCAAAAGGCCGGAGAAGCGATAACCGTGAAAGGGGCGGGCCCAACAAGGTGCCCTTCATGGGCACTATCACTGCTTGCTGTCAGGGAGGCTGCCAGACAATTTTCCATGCACACTCTGGGCTGGGGGGCAGTCAACCACCAGTACACACAGCAGAACCTAAACCCATACCATTATTGCTAAGCAGCAAGACAGGGGCCCATTGCACTCCCACGGGGCCTTTTTAAATGCAATCCATAACCCGGATTTGCCAGGAACCCTTCTTACTCCTCCTACTTGCATGTGACACTGGGCTTAGGATCTGCATAGGAAACACACACACAAGCACACACCTACCTTTGTTGCCTGCAGATGCCTCCTTGGCTGTCCCCAAACGGTATCAAACCAACACCCACGGGAAGCTGTAAGCATAGAGGACATGCCTGCACCCCATTGGACTTACCTGTGTGGGTTAAACCCGGGTTATTTGACAACCTATGGCGGTGATGGTTCTGCTCAGGCAGAGCAGTGCTGATGCTCCTCATAAAGCTGTCGCTGCTGTGAAGGTTCTAGGTGACATCACAAATCCCTATGGTTACATACACAACAAAGCTGGGTTGTTGTTGTTTACACTCTGCAAGGCCTGTGGAAGTGAGTGACATCATAGCACTGTAGTTCTGAGGGTTCTAGATGGATGCAACAATCTCCTGTTGCTTCTATGAAGGCCATAATAGACGACATCACCAAACAGCTCCATAGTCACATACACAGCAAAGGAGAGATGTTGTTTACACCTAGTGATGTCAGTGGTATTGAGTGACATCACAGCACAGTGCTAAGGCTCCTGGGCCTGGACACAGCAGCGGCTGCAATATCTCAACGGAGAATACGTTTATATATATGTGTGTGTGTGTGCGCGTATATATATATATATATATATATATATATATATATATATATATATATTTCTCCGCCGAAATCACTTTTAAACCCATTTCCACCTTTTTTTCCCTTCTCTTCCTCTTACTTTTTTTTCACGTTTTTTTACGTTTTTCTCCTTTTCGCCTCTTTTCTGGGCGTATTATTCTTCTTTTTCTTCTTTTTTTTCGTCTAATGCATACCCCATCAGTGCAGCAATGCTTATTCAATACCGCCAGCAGATGGAGACACTGGGGGATAATTTTCTAAGGATTTATACTGATTTTTCCTGTCTGAATTTGTCGCACAGAAAGTTGCAGGCCAAATATGTGTGACATTTCTGCGACTTTAGCTTCTAGAGCATTTTTACAACATTATACATAGGTGCTGAATACATAAAAAGCGACTGTTCAGCGACAGACAAGTCGCATCGGCTGAAAGTAGGCCAGAATGTCAGTCCATGTTGGAGCAGGTTTAGATACAGTCTAAAGTATAGATCTCAAAGTCTGTGCACAGAATTTAGCAAGGGCCTCGCACCTTCTGATGCATCAGGTAGGTGCACAATAGCATAGCCTAACCCTCTGTACTTTGGTCTATATTGATGCGGGACATAGACAGCCAGCTGATGACCAATCCATTAGTGCAATGGATGGCTGGAAGCATTTGTCTTTGCCTTTGCAATACCACAGAAGCAATGCATGGTCAATGTACAGCAATGACACACCTGTGTGAACAGCCAGGAGACCCCCCCCCATGTTATGTTACATAGTTACATAGTTAGTACGGTCGAAAAAAGACATATGTCCATCAAGTTCAACCAGGGAATTAAGGGGTAGGGGTGTGGCGCGATATTGGGGAAGGGATGAGATTTTATATTTCTTCATAAGCATTAATCTTATTTTGTCAATTAGGAACATTCAGCACCCACCCGCTATCAAGGCAGCTGCCTATCATGTCATGCCCTACCTGCACAGGTGTGCTGGCTACTCAAATGATCCAATTAAGGAGGCCATTTAGTCAGCAGCAGCAGAAGTCCTGTGCCTGGACGCTCCAACAGCGGCCAGACACAAGCAGAAGCAGAAGCAGAAGCAGCAGAAGCAGCAGCAGCACCACCTTTTGTTTTTTGGCTGCAGCAGCAGCAAGGCCCACAGGGCTGGCTAGCTGGCTAGCCAGCAAGCAGGTAGCAATGAAAGTAGGAATCTTTCTTTTTAACCCTGTAAGGGGGTGGTGCACTGTACCCGAAGATACTGCCATATCGGGTCAATGCATAGGGCGACGGAAGCAAGCTTCGAAATCGGCCCCCGTTCTCAAAAATCCATTTAATATATGGTCCCCAGATAGGGGACGTATCAGATATTAAACTGATAAGAACAGATACTACACTTGATCTTAGCCAAAAGGCCGAGAAGCGATAACCGTGAAAGGGGCGGGCCCAACAAGGTGCCCTTCATGGGCACTATCACTGCTTGCTGTCAGGGAGGCTGCCAGACAATTTTCCATGCACACTCTGGGCTGGGGGGCAGTCAACCACCAGTACACACAGCAGAACCTAAACCCATACCATTATTGCTAAGCAGCAAGACAGGGGCCCATTGCACTCCCACGGGGCCTTTTTAAATGCAATCCATAACCCGGATTTGCCAGGAACCCTTCTTACTCCTCCTACTTGCATGTGACACTGGGCTTAGGATCTGCATAGGAAACACACACACAAGCACACACCTACCTTTGTTGCCTGCAGATGCCTCCTTGGCTGTCCCCAAACGGTATCAAACCAACACCCACGGGAAGCTGTAAGCATAGAGGACATGCCTGCACCCCATTGGACTTACCTGTGTGGGTTAAACCCGGGTTATTTGACAACCTATGGCGGTGATGGTTCTGCTCAGGCAGAGCAGTGCTGATGCTCCTCATAAAGCTGTCGCTGCTGTGAAGGTTCTAGGTGACATCACAAATCCCTATGGTTACATACACAACAAAGCTGGGTTGTTGTTGTTTACACTCTGCAAGGCCTGTGGAAGTGAGTGACATCATAGCACTGTAGTTCTGAGGGTTCTAGATGGATGCAACAATCTCCTGTTGCTTCTATGAAGGCCATAATAGACGACATCACCAAACAGCTCCATAGTCACATACACAGCAAAGGAGAGATGTTGTTTACACCTAGTGATGTCAGTGGTATTGAGTGACATCACAGCACAGTGCTAAGGCTCCTGGGCCTGGACACAGCAGCGGCTGCAATATCTCAACTGAGAATACGTTTATATATATGTGTGTGTGTGCGCGTATATATATATATATATATATATATATATATATATATATATATATTTCTCCGCCGAAATCACTTTTAAACCCATTTCCACCTTTTTTTCCCTTCTCTTCCTCTTACTTTTTTTTCACGTTTTTTAACGTTTTTCTCCTTTTCGCCTCTTTTCTGGGCGTATTATTCTTCTTTTTCTTCTTTTTTTTCGTCTAATGCATACCCCATCAGTGCAGCAATGCTTATTCAATACCGCCAGCAGATGGAGACACTGGGGGATAATTTTCTAAGGATTTATACTGATTTTTCCTGTCTGAATTTGTCGCACAGAAAGTTGCAGGCCAAATATGTGTGACATTTCTGCGACTTTAGCTTCTAGAGCATTTTTACAACATTATACATAGGTGCTGAATACATAAAAAGCGACTGTTCAGCGACAGACAAGTCGCATCGGCTGAAAGTAGGCCAGAATGTCAGTCCATGTTGGAGCAGGTTTAGATACAGTCTAAAGTATAGATCTCAAAGTCTGTGCACAGAATTTAGCAAGGGCCTCGCACCTTCTGATGCATCAGGTAGGTGCACAATAGCATAGCCTAACCCTCTGTACTTTGGTCTATATTGATGCGGGACATAGACAGCCAGCTGATGACCAATCCATTAGTGCAATGGATGGCTGGAAGCATTTGTCTTTGCCTTTGCAATACCACAGAAGCAATGCATGGTCAATGTACAGCAATGACACACCTGTGTGAACAGCCAGGAGACCCCCCCCCCCCCATGTTATGTTACATAGTTACATAGTTAGTACGGTCGAAAAAAGACATATGTCCATCAAGTTCAACCAGGGAATTAAGGGGTAGGGGTGTGGCGCGATATTGGGGAAGGGATGAGATTTTATATTTCTTCATAAGCATTAATCTTATTTTGTCAATTAGGAACATTCAGCACCCACCCGCTATCAAGGCAGCTGCCTATCATGTCATGCCCTACCTGCACAGGTGTGCTGGCTACTCAAATGATCCAATTAAGGAGGCCATTTAGTCAGCAGCAGCAGAAGTCCTGTGCCTGGACGCTCCAACAGCGGCCAGACACAAGCAGAAGCAGAAGCAGCAGAAGCAGCAGCAGCACCACCTTTTGTTTTTTGGCTGCAGCAGCAGCAAGGCCCACAGGGCTGGCTAGCTGGCTAGCCAGCAAGCAGGTAGCAATGAAAGTAGGAATCTTTCTTTTTAACCCTGTAAGGGGGTGGTGCACTGTACCCGAAGATACTGCCATATCGGGTCAATGCATAGGGCGACGGAAGCAAGCTTCGAAATCGGCCCCCGTTCTCAAAAATCCATTTAATATATGGTCCCCAGATAGGGGACGTATCAGATATTAAACTGATAAGAACAGATACTACACTTGATCTTAGCCAAAAGGCCGAGAAGCGATAACCGTGAAAGGGGCGGGCCCAACAAGGTGCCCTTCATGGGCACTATCACTGCTTGCTGTCAGGGAGGCTGCCAGACAATTTTCCATGCACACTCTGGGCTGGGGGGCAGTCAACCACCAGTACACACAGCAGAACCTAAACCCATACCATTATTGCTAAGCAGCAAGACAGGGGCCCATTGCACTCCCACGGGGCCTTTTTAAATGCAATCCATAACCCGGATTTGCCAGGAACCCTTCTTACTCCTCCTACTTGCATGTGACACTGGGCTTAGGATCTGCATAGGAAACACACACACAAGCACACACCTACCTTTGTTGCCTGCAGATGCCTCCTTGGCTGTCCCCAAACGGTATCAAACCAACACCCACGGGAAGCTGTAAGCATAGAGGACATGCCTGCACCCCATTGGACTTACCTGTGTGGGTTAAACCCGGGTTATTTGACAACCTATGGCGGTGATGGTTCTGCTCAGGCAGAGCAGTGCTGATGCTCCTCATAAAGCTGTCGCTGCTGTGAAGGTTCTAGGTGACATCACAAATCCCTATGGTTACATACACAACAAAGCTGGGTTGTTGTTGTTTACACTCTGCAAGGCCTGTGGAAGTGAGTGACATCATAGCACTGTAGTTCTGAGGGTTCTAGATGGATGCAACAATCTCCTGTTGCTTCTATGAAGGCCATAATAGACGACATCACCAAACAGCTCCATAGTCACATACACAGCAAAGGAGAGATGTTGTTTACACCTAGTGATGTCAGTGGTATTGAGTGACATCACAGCACAGTGCTAAGGCTCCTGGGCCTGGACACAGCAGCGGCTGCAATATCTCAACGGAGAATACGTTTATATATATGTGTGTGTGTGTGCGCGTATATATATATATATATATATATATATATATATATATATATATATATTTCTCCGCCGAAATCACTTTTAAACCCATTTCCACCTTTTTTTCCCTTCTCTTCCTCTTACTTTTTTTTCACGTTTTTTTACGTTTTTCTCCTTTTCGCCTCTTTTCTGGGCGTATTATTCTTCTTTTTCTTCTTTTTTTTCGTCTAATGCATACCCCATCAGTGCAGCAATGCTTATTCAATACCGCCAGCAGATGGAGACACTGGGGGATAATTTTCTAAGGATTTATACTGATTTTTCCTGTCTGAATTTGTCGCACAGAAAGTTGCAGGCCAAATATGTGTGACATTTCTGCGACTTTAGCTTCTAGAGCATTTTTACAACATTATACATAGGTGCTGAATACATAAAAAGCGACTGTTCAGCGACAGACAAGTCGCATCGGCTGAAAGTAGGCCAGAATGTCAGTCCATGTTGGAGCAGGTTTAGATACAGTCTAAAGTATAGATCTCAAAGTCTGTGCACAGAATTTAGCAAGGGCCTCGCACCTTCTGATGCATCAGGTAGGTGCACAATAGCATAGCCTAACCCTCTGTACTTTGGTCTATATTGATGCGGGACATAGACAGCCAGCTGATGACCAATCCATTAGTGCAATGGATGGCTGGAAGCATTTGTCTTTGCCTTTGCAATACCACAGAAGCAATGCATGGTCAATGTACAGCAATGACACACCTGTGTGAACAGCCAGGAGACCCCCCCCCATGTTATGTTACATAGTTACATAGTTAGTACGGTCGAAAAAAGACATATGTCCATCAAGTTCAACCAGGGAATTAAGGGGTAGGGGTGTGGCGCGATATTGGGGAAGGGATGAGATTTTATATTTCTTCATAAGCATTAATCTTATTTTGTCAATTAGGAACATTCAGCACCCACCCGCTATCAAGGCAGCTGCCTATCATGTCATGCCCTACCTGCACAGGTGTGCTGGCTACTCAAATGATCCAATTAAGGAGGCCATTTAGTCAGCAGCAGCAGAAGTCCTGTGCCTGGACGCTCCAACAGCGGCCAGACACAAGCAGAAGCAGAAGGCAGCAGAAGCAGCAGCAGCACCACCTTTTGTTTTTTGGCTGCAGCAGCAGCAAGGCCCACAGGGCTGGCTAGCTGGCTAGCCAGCAAGCAGGTAGCAATGAAAGTAGGAATCTTTCTTTTTAACCCTGTAAGGGGGTGGTGCACTGTACCCGAAGATACTGCCATATCGGGTCAATGCATAGGGCGACGGAAGCAAGCTTCGAAATCGGCCCCCCGTTCTCAAAAATCCATTTAATATATGGTCCCCAGATAGGGGACGTATCAGATATTAAACTGATAAGAACAGATACTACACTTGATCTTAGCCAAAAGGCCCGAGAAGCGATAACCGTGAAAGGGGCGGGCCCCAACAAGGTGCCCTTCATGGGCACTATCACTGCTTGCTGTCAGGAGGCTGCCAGACAATTTTCCATGCACGACTCTGGGCTGGGGGGGCAGTCAACCACCAGTACACACAGCAGAACCTAAACCAATACCATTATTGCTAAGCAGCAAGACAGGGGCCCATTGCACTCCTACGGGGCCTTTTTAAATGCAATCCATAACCCGGATTTGCCAGGAACCCTTCTTACTCCTCCTACTTGCATGTGACACTGGGCTTAGGATCTGCATAGGAAACACACACACAAGCACACACCTACCTTTTGATGCCTGCAGATGCCTCCTTGGCTGTCCCCAAACGGTATCAAACCAACACCCCACGGGAAGCTGTAAGCATAGAGGACATGCCCTGCACCCCATTGGACTTACCTGTGTGGGTTAAACCCGGGTTATTTGACAACCTATGGCGGTGATGGTTCTGCTCAGGCAGAGCAGTGCTGATGCTCCTCATAAAGCTGTCGCTGCTGTGAAGGTTCTAGGTGACATCACAAATCCCTATGGTTACATACACAACAAAGCTGGGTTGTTGTTGTTTACACTCTGCAAGGCCTGTGGAAGTGAGTGACATCATAGCACTGTAGTTCTGAGGGTTCTAGATGGATGCAACAATCTCCTGTTGCTTCTATGAAGGCCATAATAGACGACATCACCAAACAGCTCCATAGTCACATACACAGCAAAGGAGAGATGTTGTTTACACCTAGTGATGTCAGTGGTATTGAGTGACATCACAGCACAGTGCTAAGGCTCCTGGGCCTGGACACAGCAGCGGCTGCAATATCTCAACGGAGAATACGTTTATATATATGTGTGTGTGTGTGCGCGTATATATATATAATATATATATATATATATATATATATAATATATATTTCTCCGCCGAAATCACTTTTAAACCCATTTCCACCTTTTTTTCCCTTCTCTTCCTCTTACTTTTTTTTCACGTTTTTTTACGTTTTTCTCCTTTTCGCCTCTTTTCTGGGCGTATTATTCTTCTTTTTCTTCTTTTTTTTCGTCTAATGCATACCCCATCAGTGCAGCAATGCTTATTCAATACCGCCAGCAGATGGAGACACTGGGGGATAATTTTCTAAGGATTTATACTGATTTTTCCTGTCTGAATTTGTCGCACAGAAAGTTGCAGGCCAAATATGTGTGACATTTCTGCGACTTTAGCTTCTAGAGCATTTTTACAACATTATACATAGGTGCTGAATACATAAAAAGCGACTGTTCAGCGACAGACAAGTCGCATCGGCTGAAAGTAGGCCAGAATGTCAGTCCATGTTGGAGCAGGTTTAGATACAGTCTAAAGTATAGATCTCAAAGTCTGTGCACAGAATTTAGCAAGGGCCTCGCACCTTCTGATGCATCAGGTAGGTGCACAATAGCATAGCCTAACCCTCTGTACTTTGGTCTATATTGATGCGGGACATAGACAGCCAGCTGATGACCAATCCATTAGTGCAATGGATGGCTGGAAGCATTTGTCTTTGCCTTTGCAATACCACAGAAGCAATGCATGGTCAATGTACAGCAATGACACACCTGTGTGAACAGCCAGGAGACCCCCCCCCATGTTATGTTACATAGTTACATAGTTAGTACGGTCGAAAAAAGACATATGTCCATCAAGTTCAACCAGGGAATTAAGGGGTAGGGGTGTGGCGCGATATTGGGGAAGGGATGAGATTTTATATTTCTTCATAAGCATTAATCTTATTTTGTCAATTAGGAACATTCAGCACCCACCCGCTATCAAGGCAGCTGCCTATCATGTCATGCCCTACCTGCACAGGTGTGCTGGCTACTCAAATGATCCAATTAAGGAGGCCATTTAGTCAGCAGCAGCAGAAGTCCTGTGCCTGGACGCTCCAACAGCGGCCAGACACAAGCAGAAGCAGAAGCAGCAGAAGCAGCAGCAGCACCACCTTTTGTTTTTTGGCTGCAGCAGCAGCAAGGCCCACAGGGCTGGCTAGCTGGCTAGCCAGCAAGCAGGTAGCAATGAAAGTAGGAATCTTTCTTTTTAACCCTGTAAGGGGGTGGTGCACTGTACCCGAAGATACTGCCATATCGGGTCAATGCATAGGGCGACGGAAGCAAGCTTCGAAATCGGCCCCCGTTCTCAAAAATCCATTTAATATATGGTCCCCAGATAGGGGACGTATCAGATATTAAACTGATAAGAACAGATACTACACTTGATCTTAGCCAAAAGGCCGAGAAGCGATAACCGTGAAAGGGGCGGGCCCAACAAGGTGCCCTTCATGGGCACTATCACTGCTTGCTGTCAGGGAGGCTGCCAGACAATTTTCCATGCACACTCTGGGCTGGGGGGCAGTCAACCACCAGTACACACAGCAGAACCTAAACCAATACCATTATTGCTAAGCAGCAAGACAGGGGCCCATTGCACTCCTACGGGGCCTTTTTAAATGCAATCCATAACCCGGATTTGCCAGGAACCCTTCTTACTCCTCCTACTTGCATGTGACACTGGGCTTAGGATCTGCATAGGAAACACACACACAAGCACACACCTACCTTTGTTGCCTGCAGATGCCTCCTTGGCTGTCCCCAAACGGTATCAAACCAACACCCACGGGAAGCTGTAAGCATAGAGGACATGCCTGCACCCCATTGGACTTACCTGTGTGGGTTAAACCCGGGTTATTTGACAACCTATGGCGGTGATGGTTCTGCTCAGGCAGAGCAGTGCTGATGCTCCTCATAAAGCTGTCGCTGCTGTGAAGGTTCTAGGTGACATCACAAATCCCTATGGTTACATACACAACAAAGCTGGGTTGTTGTTGTTTACACTCTGCAAGGCCTGTGGAAGTGAGTGACATCATAGCACTGTAGTTCTGAGGGTTCTAGATGGATGCAACAATCTCCTGTTGCTTCTATGAAGGCCATAATAGACGACATCACCAAACAGCTCCATAGTCACATACACAGCAAAGGAGAGATGTTGTTTACACCTAGTGATGTCAGTGGTATTGAGTGACATCACAGCACAGTGCTAAGGCTCCTGGGCCTGGACACAGCAGCGGCTGCAATATCTCAACGGAGAATACGTTTATATATATGTGTGTGTGTGCGCGTATATATATATATATATATATATATATATATATATTTCTCCGCCGAAATCACTTTTAAACCCATTTCCACCTTTTTTTCCCTTCTCTTCCTCTTACTTTTTTTTCACGTTTTTTTACGTTTTTCTCCTTTTCGCCTCTTTTCTGGGCGTATTATTCTTCTTTTTCTTCTTTTTTTTCGTCTAATGCATACCCCATCAGTGCAGCAATGCTTATTCAATACCGCCAGCAGATGGAGACACTGGGGGATAATTTTCTAAGGATTTATACTGATTTTTCCTGTCTGAATTTGTCGCACAGAAAGTTGCAGGCCAAATATGTGTGACATTTCTGCAACTTTAGCTTCTAGAGCATTTTTACAACATTATACATAGGTGCTGAATACATAAAAAGCGACTGTTCAGCGACAGACAAGTCGCATCGGCTGAAAGTAGGCCAGAATGTCAGTCCATGTTGGAGCAGGTTTAGATACAGTCTAAAGTATAGATCTCAAAGTCTGTGCACAGAATTTAGCAAGGGCCTCGCACCTTCTGATGCATCAGGTAGGTGCACAATAGCATAGCCTAACCCTCTGTACTTTGGTCTATATTGATGCGGGACATAGACAGCCAGCTGATGACCAATCCATTAGTGCAATGGATGGCTGGAAGCATTTGTCTTTGCCTTTGCAATACCACAGAAGCAATGCATGGTCAATGTACAGCAATGACACACCTGTGTGAACAGCCAGGAGACCCCCCCCCCCCCCATGTTATGTTACATAGTTACATAGTTAGTACGGTCGAAAAAAGACATATGTCCATCAAGTTCAACCAGGGAATTAAGGGGTAGGGGTGTGGCGCGATATTGGGGAAGGGATGAGATTTTATATTTCTTCATAAGCATTAATCTTATTTTGTCAATTAGGAACATTCAGCACCCACCCGCTATCAAGGCAGCTGCCTATCATGTCATGCCCTACCTGCACAGGTGTGCTGGCTACTCAAATGATCCAATTAAGGAGGCCATTTAGTCAGCAGCAGCAGAAGTCCTGTGCCTGGACGCTCCAACAGCGGCCAGACACAAGCAGAAGCAGAAGCAGCAGAAGCAGCAGCAGCACCACCTTTTGTTTTTTGGCTGCAGCAGCAGCAAGGCCCACAGGGCTGGCTAGCTGGCTAGCCAGCAAGCAGGTAGCAATGAAAGTAGGAATCTTTCTTTTTAACCCTGTAAGGGGGTGGTGCACTGTACCCGAAGATACTGCCATATCGGGTCAATGCATAGGGCGACGGAAGCAAGCTTCGAAATCGGCCCCCGTTCTCAAAAATCCATTTAATATATGGTCCCCAGATAGGGGACGTATCAGATATTAAACTGATAAGAACAGATTTTTTTTTTTTTTTTTTTTTTATAAACCTTCAGGTTTAGACTAAACACCACTTAGATACCGCGTCATTTTTGACTCATGGTGAAGTCTAACTCATCATTAGGTCATTCTTTATTTGTTCAAAGCAAATTCAAAACAAATTCAAATACCATCACCATTACACCCTTACAACATGTCTCCACTTCAAAAATTTCCATATCCTCTCTGCATCTATTTCACCTAATTTCTTTTTATCACGTAAATAAACGGTGTACAACCTATCCAGAATCATTCTTAAACTTCCTTCCACAGTCACATCTTTTCTCTTAAACACATATAAATTTCTAACATCCCACAAGACTTCCTTCACAATCGCCAACAACACAAACAACACCCTTTCATTCTTTCTTCCAATCATACTAAGACCAAACATCACAACCTCATATGACAACCTATTTATCCCAGTCAACTCCTTACACAACGGACCTATCCCTCTCCATACATTCTGAGCCATGTCACAATTCCAAATCACATGCATCACACTTTCAACCCCACTACAATCTTCCCTCGGACATATTTCACTCCTTCCAATTCCTCTATTCCTTTGGAACTCTCTTACTGGTAACGCTCCATGCAAACACTGCCATCCTATCTCTCTCTGTCTATTTGATATTCCATCTGTCATTAAACTCTTCCACACCTTAGACACATCCTGGCCTCTTACCATATTAATCGGACACTCCACCTCACTTGCGGCGACATACCCAAACACATTCTTCTTACTTTCAAACAACTCCTTTCTCACACCAATCAACCTATAACTCTCCAAAAACTTTTCCACATACAAATACCAACTCGGGCACACAAACGCATAAGGCACTCTCAAATCTCTCTCCAGCCAACCTAATTTGCATAACACACGCCCACCTAAATATCTCAACATACATGCAAAATTCTTTTCTCCTCTCATCATCCTTCTAACCGCAAACACCACATTCACCCCCAAATACACATCTAGATTTGGAAATCCCATTCCACCCTTACTACCATCCTTCATCACAACTTCTCTCCTCACTCTTTCCACTTTTGTACCCCAAAAAAACACAAACAAAATTCTTTTTAACTTCCTTAAAACCATGTAACTTGGCGGAAACACTATTGCCACATACAATAAAATAGGCAATATTACACTTTTCACAACCAGCACTTTCCCAACCATAGACAAATCTCTCAACCTCCAAAGACTCAATTTTTTGGACACTCTCTTCTCTACATCATCCCAACTTTCTCTCCCATCCAATCTTTCATCCATTTTAACACCTAAAACCTGAATACCACCTTCAATATTCTTCATACCCACATCCTCACTTCCTTGCATACTACCAAAACATTTATACTCACTTTTGTCCCAATTCACCTTAAACCCAGATGCTCCACAAAACAATCCAACTAGTAACTTTGCCCTTCTCATAACAGCCACAGACTCTCCCAAAATACACACATCATCCATGTAGGCCAAAACTTTGACTTCTCTCCCACCACTCCCTGGAATTTTTAACCCTCTAACACACTTATCCCGCCGCAACATCTCTAATAATGGCTCCATAGCACATATAAAAGCCATAGGGGACAACGGACAACCCTGCCTTACACCAGAACATACTTTCACCTTCTCAGACATCCAACCATTTATCAAAACCTTACTATATACTCCATCATACAGCATCCTTACAACATTTACAAAATCACCCGGGAATCCCATTCTCACTAATACTCTAAACAAAAACCTATGTGACAGACGATCAAACGCCTTTTCAAAATCTATCGACATCACTCTAACCTCCTGTTTCCTACTCATACTATCCCATAACAAATCTCTCAACAAACACAAATTTTCATTTATTCTTCTCCCAGGCACTCCACACACTTGTTCTTCTCCAATCACCTGCTCAACCACATCTCTCATCCTATTTGTAATTATTTTAGCAAACACCTTATAATCTACATTCAACAAAGTTATCGGCCTCCAATTCCTCACATCATTCACATCACCTTTCTTATAAATCAACACAACCACTCCACTCTTCATACTTTCCACCATTCTCTCCTTCCTCCACATATACCTATACACTTCCACCAAATCATCCTTCACAACATCCCAAATCCAAGCATAAAATTCAACAGGCAACCCATCCTCTCCAGGCGTTTTATTTCTTGACATACTATCCACAGTCCTCTTCACTTCCTCCTCTCCAATCTCTCTCATCAGAGTCCCATATTCACTACCATCCACTCTCTTATCAAGCACTCTCAACACTTCATCCTGCAAGTCCTCTTCACAATCTTTTACCGCATACAACTCTTCATAAAAATTTTTAACCACTCCCAACACAGCTTTACCTTTAACCAGACAGCCATCATCATCATACACTCTTACCATATCCTCTCTCTTCCCAATAACTTTTTTAAAGAAATATCTCGAACATTTTTCATCTTTCTCTAACTTATCAAGTTTTGCTTGATACATCAACTCTTTACCTTTCTCATTCAACCAATTTTTTAGATCACTCTTCACAACCTCAATCTGCTCACCCACACTCCAGCCATACTTCTTTAACTTATTGAGAAACACCAATCTTTTATTCAACCATTCATACTTCTTCTTCCTCCCAGCATTCCGCTTATATCCCTCTCTTTTAAAGAAAACTTTTGTTTGACCCTTAACCCATTCCCACCAACACAATATATCAGGAAAATCATTCTTTTTCTTACACCAACCCCTATACTTATTAACATATCTATCATACACTCCTTCCACTTCCAACAATTTAACATTTAATTTCCATACACCCCTCCCACTCACACAATCTGCATCCAATACTAACTCACAACACACATACTCATGATCTGAATATCCTACTTTTTCTTGCATATAATTCTTACATAACACACCCTTAGACACAAAACACATATCAAGTCTGGAACTATGACTTCCACTATCAGAATAATATGTATCTAACAAAGGACACACTCCACACGCTTCAGCCACATCCTTTAACTTAAAGTCACACACCATACTTTTAAGAATATTCCCAGATACATCCACATTCCCCTCAATTTCACAATTGAAATCCCCCACCCACACCAAAGGTATTTTACCCGGCAGAAACCTCTTAATTACCTCCAACAACCCCACCCGCTCCTCCCTCCTTACCGGCGCATACACATTTATCAACCTAAATTTAACCCCCTGCACCTTAACCTCCACCATGATACACCTCCCCTCCTCTATTACCACATAACTACAAACTTCAAACTTAAAGCTCTTAAAAAGCACCCCTACCCCATCATTCCTATTATGCCCAGACACCGACCAAACAGCAGGACCATAAGCCCATTCTCCCTTCCCCGGAATATCATTTAGCCCACATTCCTGCAAACAAATAATGTCCGCTTTTTTCCCTGCCAAGTCCTCCAAAATTACTGTCCTTCTGACTTTACTTCTAAAGACTCTAACGTTTATAGAACCGACTAAAAAAGACATACCACCATCTTAACAACCCTAAGGAAGAATTTGACAGAAAAGAAGAAAGTTATTTAGGTAGCTTTCCTCAGCGGTGTGGGAGAAGCTTCTCCCGCAGAGCACGCATCCATGTCGCTCTCAGATAGCGGTTGATACCGATTGTCCGTAGCCACCAGCGTCGACTCCATCTGTCCACCAGAAAGCTTCCTGGCCGTCTTCTTGGGGGGACGAAAAAGATCAAAGTCATCCTCTCTCTCTCTATGTCTCTCCTCACGGTCTTCACCCTCAGAAGAAGACCACTCTTCAATTTGCGGCGACTCCTCAGCCGGGGGACTGGGAGCATCCTCAATCTCCCCTTCTTCCACTTGCACCGCCATTTGCTCCTCCTCCACCACCACTTGCTCCTCCACCACCTTCACTTGCTCCTCTACCACCACAGGACTCTGTACCTCTCCAATAATAACGCTCTCTCTTGCAGGAACCACTGCAGCCGCAGCTGCAGCTGCCCTCCTCCTCTCCACCATTTCCTCTTCCATTCTCCTCTCCTCCTCCCTCCTCTTCAACACTGGACAGTTCTTGTACACATGGCCAGCTTCCCCACATAGGTCACAGGTCCTCGGGTGTGGACATGCACCCGCCTCATGCCCCGGTTGCTTACAGTTCCTGCATTTCTTACTGCCAGGGCAGGCCTCCTTCACATGTCCAAACAATAGACAATTTCTACAGAAAGATGGCTGTCCGTAGTAATAGAGATAACCTCTGAAACCAGCAATGGTAAAGTTCGCCGGAGGGTGCTTAACGCCTCCAATGCAATCTCCATCAAGCCGCAACTTCACAAAGAACTTATACGTGCCATTAAATACACCAATGCTGCTTGTCTGCTTAGTACCACCAGCAATAGACTCACAATAGATGCTCAAGAAGTTCTTAATCATAGAGACATCAACAAACGGATTGTACATGTGGATAAACAAAGTCTTTGTCCCCATTTCAAAAAGGGGATAAAAGGACACATCCCGCAAAACCTCACTTCCACTGTTCCGTTTTAAGCACTCATAAAAGTTCTGGCAGTCAGCATCATATAAGAAGGACACGTCATAAATACCTTGGCGCTTGTTCTCCTGGACACAAAAGAGGTCGCTCAAGGAAAATCCTGCCAGTCGCTCCACAATGGTATGGCCGATGTATTCAATGCTGTTTCTTAGACGATCCGTGGTTAGCACCTTGATGCGTACGGTCTTCTCCACTGCAGACATGTTGGATCCAGCCATCTTTCCAAATCTGTCGGTAACGAGTACCACAGTCTTGATCACCTACGCAGCTAGTCGCGGCGCAGTTCACTCGCACCCTCAGCGCCGACCGAGGCAATAAACCCCGATCTTAGCCAAAAGGCCGAGAAGCGATAACCGTGAAAGGGGCGGGCCCAACAAGGTGCCCTTCATGGGCACTATCACTGCTTGCTGTCAGGGAGGCTGCCAGACAATTTTCCATGCACACTCTGGGCTGGGGGGCAGTCAACCACCAGTACACACAGCAGAACCTAAACCCATACCATTATTGCTAAGCAGCAAGACAGGGGCCCATTGCACTCCCACGGGGCCTTTTTAAATGCAATCCATAACCCGGATTTGCCAGGAACCCTTCTTACTCCTCCTACTTGCATGTGACACTGGGCTTAGGATCTGCATAGGAAACACACACACAAGCACACACCTACCTTTGTTGCCTGCAGATGCCTCCTTGGCTGTCCCCAAACGGTATCAAACCAACACCCACGGGAAGCTGTAAGCATAGAGGACATGCCTGCACCCCATTGGACTTACCTGTGTGGGTTAAACCCGGGTTATTTGACAACCTATGGCGGTGATGGTTCTGCTCAGGCAGAGCAGTGCTGATGCTCCTCATAAAGCTGTCGCTGCTGTGAAGGTTCTAGGTGACATCACAAATCCCTATGGTTACATACACAACAAAGCTGGGTTGTTGTTGTTTACACTCTGCAAGGCCTGTGGAAGTGAGTGACATCATAGCACTGTAGTTCTGAGGGTTCTAGATGGATGCAACAATCTCCTGTTGCTTCTATGAAGGCCATAATAGACGACATCACCAAACAGCTCCATAGTCACATACACAGCAAAGGAGAGATGTTGTTTACACCTAGTGATGTCAGTGGTATTGAGTGACATCACAGCACAGTGCTAAGGCTCCTGGGCCTGGACACAGCAGCGGCTGCAATATCTCAACGGAGAATACGTTTATATATATGTGTGTGTGTGCGCGTATATATATATATATATATATATATATATATATATATATATTTCTCCGCCGAAATCACTTTTAAACCCATTTCCACCTTTTTTTCCCTTCTCTTCCTCTTACTTTTTTTTCACGTTTTTTTACGTTTTTCTCCTTTTCGCCTCTTTTCTGGGCGTATTATTCTTCTTTTTCTTCTTTTTTTTTCGTCTAATGCATACCCCATCAGTGCAGCAATGCTTATTCAATACCGCCAGCAGATGGAGACACTGGGGGATAATTTTCTAAGGATTTATACTGATTTTTCCTGTCTGAATTTGTCGCACAGAAAGTTGCAGGCCAAATATGTGTGACATTTCTGCGACTTTAGCTTCTAGAGCATTTTTACAACATTATACATAGGTGCTGAATACATAAAAAGCGACTGTTCAGCGACAGACAAGTCGCATCGGCTGAAAGTAGGCCAGAATGTCAGTCCATGTTGGAGCAGGTTTAGATACAGTCTAAAGTATAGATCTCAAAGTCTGTGCACAGAATTTAGCAAGGGCCTCGCACCTTCTGATGCATCAGGTAGGTGCACAATAGCATAGCGCCTAACCCTCTGTACTTTGGTCTATATTGATGCGGGACATAGACAGCCAGCTGATGACCAATCCATTAGTGCAATGGATGGCTGGAAGCATTTGTCTTTGCCTTTGCAATACCACAGAAGCAATGCATGGTCAATGTACAGCAATGACACACCTGTGTGAACAGCCAGGAGACCCCCCCCCCCCCCCCATGTTATGTTACATAGTTACATAGTTAGTACGGTCGAAAAAAGACATATGTCCATCAAGTTCAACCAGGGAATTAAGGGGTAGGGGTGTGGCGCGATATTGGGGAAGGGATGAGATTTTATATTTCTTCATAAGCATTAATCTTATTTTGTTAATTAGGAACATTCAGCACCCACCCGCTATCAAGGCAGCTGCCTATCATGTCATGCCCTACCTGCACAGGTGTGCTGGCTACTCAAATGATCCAATTAAGGAGGCCATTTAGTCAGCAGCAGCAGAAGTCCTGTGCCTGGACGCTCCAACAGCGGCCAGACACAAGCAGAAGCAGCAGCAGCAGCAGCAGCAGCACCACCTTTTGTTTTTTGGCTGCAGCAGCAGCAAGGCCCACAGGGCTGGCTAGCTGGCTAGCCAGCAAGCAGGTAGCAATGAAAGTAGGAATCTTTCTTTTTAACCCTGTAAGGGGGTGGTGCACTGTACCCGAAGATACTGCCATATCGGGTCAATGCATAGGGCGACGGAAGCAAGCTTCGAAATCGGCCCCCGTTCTCAAAAATCCATTTAATATATGGTCCCCAGATAGGGGACGTATCAGATATTAAACTGATAAGAACAGATACTACACTTGATCTTAGCCAAAAGGCCGAGAAGCGATAACCGTGAAAGGGGCGGGCCCAACAAGGTGCCCTTCATGGGCACTATCACTGCTTGCTGTCAGGGAGGCTGCCAGACAATTTTCCATGCACACTCTGGGCTGGGGGGCAGTCAACCACCAGTACACACAGCAGAACCTAAACCCATACCATTATTGCTAAGCAGCAAGACAGGGGCCCATTGCACTCCCACGGGGCCTTTTTAAATGCAATCCATAACCCGGATTTGCCAGGAACCCTTCTTACTCCTCCTACTTGCATGTGACACTGGGCTTAGGATCTGCATAGGAAACACACACACAAGCACACACCTACCTTTGTTGCCTGCAGATGCCTCCTTGGCTGTCCCCAAACGGTATCAAACCAACACCCACGGGAAGCTGTAAGCATAGAGGACATGCCTGCACCCCATTGGACTTACCTGTGTGGGTTAAACCCGGGTTATTTGACAACCTATGGCGGTGATGGTTCTGCTCAGGCAGAGCAGTGCTGATGCTCCTCATAAAGCTGTCGCTGCTGTGAAGGTTCTAGGTGACATCACAAATCCCTATGGTTACATACACAACAAAGCTGGGTTGTTGTTGTTTACACTCTGCAAGGCCTGTGGAAGTGAGTGACATCATAGCACTGTAGTTCTGAGGGTTCTAGATGGATGCAACAATCTCCTGTTGCTTCTATGAAGGCCATAATAGACGACATCACCAAACAGCTCCATAGTCACATACACAGCAAAGGAGAGATGTTGTTTACACCTAGTGATGTCAGTGGTATTGAGTGACATCACAGCACAGTGCTAAGGCTCCTGGGCCTGGACACAGCAGCGGCTGCAATATCTCAACGGAGAATACGTTTATATATATGTGTGTGTGTGCGCGTATATATATATATATATATATATATATATATTTCTCCGCCGAAATCACTTTTAAACCCATTTCCACCTTTTTTTCCCTTCTCTTCCTCTTACTTTTTTTTCACGTTTTTTTACGTTTTTCTCCTTTTCGCCTCTTTTCTGGGCGTATTATTCTTCTTTTTTTTCGTCTAATGCATACCCCATCAGTGCAGCAATGCTTATTCAATACCGCCAGCAGATGGAGACACTGGGGGATAATTTTCTAAGGATTTATACTGATTTTTCCTGTCTGAATTTGTCGCACAGAAAGTTGCAGGCCAAATATGTGTGACATTTCTGCGACTTTAGCTTCTAGAGCATTTTTACAACATTATACATAGGTGCTGAATACATAAAAAGCGACTGTTCAGCGACAGACAAGTCGCATCGGCTGAAAGTAGGCCAGAATGTCAGTCCATGTTGGAGCAGGTTTAGATACAGTCTAAAGTATAGATCTCAAAGTCTGTGCACAGAATTTAGCAAGGGCCTCGCACCTTCTGATGCATCAGGTAGGTGCACAATAGCATAGCCTAACCCTCTGTACTTTGGTCTATATTGATGCGGGACATAGACAGCCAGCTGATGACCAATCCATTAGTGCAATGGATGGCTGGAAGCATTTGTCTTTGCCTTTGCAATACCACAGAAGCAATGCATGGTCAATGTACAGCAATGACACACCTGTGTGAACAGCCAGGAGACCCCCCCGTAGGAATCTTTCTTTTTAACCCTGTAAGGGGGTGGTGCACTGTACCCGAAGATACTGCCATATCGGGTCAATGCATAGGGCGACGGAAGCAAGCTTCGAAATCGGCCCCCGTTCTCAAAAATCCATTTAATATATGGTCCCCAGATAGGGGACGTATCAGATATTAAACTGATAAGAACAGATTTTTTTTTTTTTTTTTTTATCTAAAGCCGAGGAACGTGCTTTCGATTCACCCAAAGTGCAAGAAAAAGTGCAAACGTGTTACACTAAAAAAACGTGCACAAAGGATGCGGTCTATCGCAAGCCCTTCTCCGATAGGAGAGAGGCCCCCCAACAAACCTTACCCTTCGCCTCCGGACCAAAAGGTACCTGCGAGGTTCCAGGTTCGATGTCCCTTTTCGCCGAAGCTACTAGGGGACCACAAATGCTCCCGGCATCCCCCTTGGCGTTAGCCAAGGTATCTGCCCGCAGAGCCGATTACGGTAGGTACCCTGCCAAAGCAGGAGTACCCGGGGTGTTTGCAGGGAGGTGCGGAACCTAATGGCCACACACACCTCCCCTAGACCGCCAGGAGGGACACCCAGAAGGGCTACCGCATCCTGACCAATCCTGTGAACACACAACACGCAAAAAGTGACACAGTGAGACAAAAAAGAAATAAATAAGTGAATGTGTGCAGATATACTGCCCGGACATCCGGCCGGATCTATAAAAAATTTCTCTGATCCTAGCCAGAAGGCCGGGAATCAAGAGGTGAGTGCCACAAGGTGAAGAGATTATGGTGCCCGTGCTTCAACTCAGTGAGCCTATTCTCCCAGTGAGTTTCGGCACCTCGGGGTCACCACTCCCCGAGGCACAAAGTACCTCGGCTCTAGACCCTCTCAGCCTCATGGCGAGACCCGGAGGGAACAGGTCACATCGGGGCAGCCGTCGAGCTGATTCCTCAGAACCAGCCCCGGAAAGCCCTGGTACACCTGCATCCTCCATGCAGCACCCATCCCCACCAGCCCCATACCGGCGTTACTGTCCACCGGCATGAAAAACTGATAAGAACAGATACTACACTTGATCTTAGCCAAAAGGCCGAGAAGCGATAACCGTGAAAGGGGCGGGCCCAACAAGGTGCCCTTCATGGGCACTATCACTGCTTGCTGTCAGGGAGGCTGCCAGACAATTTTCCATGCACACTCTGGGCTGGGGGGCAGTCAACCACCAGTACACACAGCAGAACCTAAACCCATACCATTATTGCTAAGCAGCAAGACAGGGGCCCATTGCACTCCCACGGGGCCTTTTTAAATGCAATCCATAACCCGGATTTGCCAGGAACCCTTCTTACTCCTCCTACTTGCATGTGACACTGGGCTTAGGATCTGCATAGGAAACACACACACAAGCACACACCTACCTTTGTTGCCTGCAGATGCCTCCTTGGCTGTCCCCAAACGGTATCAAACCAACACCCACGGGAAGCTGTAAGCATAGAGGACATGCCTGCACCCCATTGGACTTACCTGTGTGGGTTAAACCCGGGTTATTTGACAACCTATGGCGGTGATGGTTCTGCTCAGGCAGAGCAGTGCTGATGCTCCTCATAAAGCTGTCGCTGCTGTGAAGGTTCTAGGTGACATCACAAATCCCTATGGTTACATACACAACAAAGCTGGGTTGTTGTTGTTTACACTCTGCAAGGCCTGTGGAAGTGAGTGACATCATAGCACTGTAGTTCTGAGGGTTCTAGATGGATGCAACAATCTCCTGTTGCTTCTATGAAGGCCATAATAGACGACATCACCAAACAGCTCCATAGTCACATACACAGCAAAGGAGAGATGTTGTTTACACCTAGTGATGTCAGTGGTATTGAGTGACATCACAGCACAGTGCTAAGGCTCCTGGGCCTGGACACAGCAGCGGCTGCAATATCTCAACGGAGAATACGTTTATATATATGTGTGTGTGTGCGCGTATATATATATATATATATATATATATATATATATATATATATATTTCTCCGCCGAAATCACTTTTAAACCCATTTCCACCTTTTTTTCCCTTCTCTTCCTCTTACTTTTTTTTCAAGTTTTTTTACGTTTTTCTCCTTTTCGCCTCTTTTCTGGGCGTATTATTCTTCTTTTTCTTCTTTTTTTTTCGTCTAATGCATACCCCATCAGTGCAGCAATGCTTATTCAATACCGCCAGCAGATGGAGACACTGGGGGATAATCTTCTAAGGATTTATACTGATTTTTCCTGTCTGAATTTGTCGCACAGAAAGTTGCAGGCCAAATATGTGTGACATTTCTGCGACTTTAGCTTCTAGAGCATTTTTACAACATTATACATAGGTGCTGAATACATAAAAAGCGACTGTTCAGCGACAGACAAGTCGCATCGGCTGAAAGTAGGCCAGAATGTCAGTCCATGTTGGAGCAGGTTTAGATACAGTCTAAAGTATAGATCTCAAAGTCTGTGCACAGAATTTAGCAAGGGCCTCGCACCTTCTGATGCATCAGGTAGGTGCACAATAGCATAGCCTAACCCTCTGTACTTTGGTCTATATTGATGCGGGACATAGACAGCCAGCTGATGACCAATCCATTAGTGCAATGGATGGCTGGAAGCATTTGTCTTTGCCTTTGCAATACCACAGAAGCAATGCATGGTCAATGTACAGCAATGACACACCTGTGTGAACAGCCAGGAGACCCCCCCCCCCCATGTTATGTTACATAGTTACATAGTTAGTACGGTCGAAAAAAGACATATGTCCATCAAGTTCAACCAGGGAATTAAGGGGTAGGGGTGTGGCGCGATATTGGGGAAGGGATGAGATTTTATATTTCTTCATAAGCATTAATCTTATTTTGTCAATTAGGAACATTCAGCACCCACCCGCTATCAAGGCAGCTGCCTATCATGTCATGCCCTACCTGCACAGGTGTGCTGGCTACTCAAATGATCCAATTAAGGAGGCCATTTAGTCAGCAGCAGCAGAAGTCCTGTGCCTGGACGCTCCAACAGCGGCCAGACACAAGCAGAAGCAGCAGCAGCAGCACCTTTTGTTTTTTGGCTGCAGCAGCAGCAAGGCCCACAGGGCTGGCTAGCTGGCTAGCCAGCAAGCAGGTAGCAATGAAAGTAGGAATCTTTCTTTTTAACCCTGTAAGGGGGTGGTGCACTGTACCCGAAGATACTGCCATATCGGGTCAATGCATAGGGCGACGGAAGCAAGCTTCGAAATCGGCCCCCGTTCTCAAAAATCCATTTAATATATGGTCCCCAGATAGGGGACGTATCAGATATTAAACTGATAAGAACAGATACTACACTTGATCTTAGCCAAAAGGCCGAGAAGCGATAACCGTGAAAGGGGCGGGCCCAACAAGGTGCCCTTCATGGGCACTATCACTGCTTGCTGTCAGGGAGGCTGCCAGACAATTTTCCATGCACACTCTGGGCTGGGGGGCAGTCAACCACCAGTACACACAGCAGAACCTAAACCCATACCATTATTGCTAAGCAGCAAGACAGGGGCCCATTGCACTCCCACGGGGCCTTTTTAAATGCAATCCATAACCCGGATTTGCCAGGAACCCTTCTTACTCCTCCTACTTGCATGTGACACTGGGCTTAGGATCTGCATAGGAAACACACACACAAGCACACACCTACCTTTGTTGCCTGCAGATGCCTCCTTGGCTGTCCCCAAACGGTATCAAACCAACACCCACGGGAAGCTGTAAGCATAGAGGACATGCCTGCACCCCATTGGACTTACCTGTGTGGGTTAAACCCGGGTTATTTGACAACCTATGGCGGTGATGGTTCTGCTCAGGCAGAGCAGTGCTGATGCTCCTCATAAAGCTGTCGCTGCTGTGAAGGTTCTAGGTGACATCACAAATCCCTATGGTTACATACACAACAAAGCTGGGTTGTTGTTGTTTACACTCTGCAAGGCCTGTGGAAGTGAGTGACATCATAGCACTGTAGTTCTGAGGGTTCTAGATGGATGCAACAATCTCCTGTTGCTTCTATGAAGGCCATAATAGACGACATCACCAAACAGCTCCATAGTCACATACACAGCAAAGGAGAGATGTTGTTTACACCTAGTGATGTCAGTGGTATTGAGTGACATCACAGCACAGTGCTAAGGCTCCTGGGCCTGGACACAGCAGCGGCTGCAATATCTCAACGGAGAATACGTTTATATATATGTGTGTGTGTGCGCGTATATATATATATATATATATATATATATATATATATATATATATTTCTCCGCCGAAATCACTTTTAAACCCATTTCCACCTTTTTTTCCCTTCTCTTCCTCTTACTTTTTTTTCGCGTTTTTTTACGTTTTTCTCCTTTTCGTCTCTTTTCTGGGCGTATTATTCTTCTTTTTCTTCTTTTTTTTCGTCTAATGCATACCCCATCAGTGCAGCAATGCTTATTCAATACCGCCAGCAGATGGAGACACTGGGGGATAATTTTCTAAGGATTTATACTGATTTTTCCTGTCTGAATTTGTCGCACAGAAAGTTGCAGGCCAAATATGTGTGACATTTCTGCGACTTTAGCTTCTAGAGCATTTTTACAACATTATACATAGGTGCTGAATACATAAAAAGCGACTGTTCAGCGACAGACAAGTCGCATCGGCTGAAAGTAGGCCAGAATGTCAGTCCATGTTGGAGCAGGTTTAGATACAGTCTAAAGTATAGATCTCAAAGTCTGTGCACAGAATTTAGCAAGGGCCTCGCACCTTCTGATGCATCAGGTAGGTGCACAATAGCATAGCCTAACCCTCTGTACTTTGGTCTATATTGATGCGGGACATAGACAGCCAGCTGATGACCAATCCATTAGTGCAATGGATGGCTGGAAGCATTTGTCTTTGCCTTTGCAATACCACAGAAGCAATGCATGGTCAATGTACAGCAATGACACACCTGTGTGAACAGCCAGGAGACCCCCCCCCCCCCCCCCATGTTATGTTACATAGTTACATAGTTAGTACGGTCGAAAAAAGACATATGTCCATCAAGTTCAACCAGGGAATTAAGGGGTAGGGGTGTGGCGCGATATTGGGGAAGGGATGAGATTTTATATTTCTTCATAAGCATTAATCTTATTTTGTCAATTAGGAACATTCAGCACCCACCCGCTATCAAGGCAGCTGCCTATCATGTCATGCCCTACCTGCACAGGTGTGCTGGCTACTCAAATGATCCAATTAAGGAGGCCATTTAGTCAGCAGCAGCAGAAGTCCTGTGCCTGGACGCTCCAACAGCGGCCAGACACAAGCAGAAGCAGAAGCAGCAGAAGCAGCAGAAGCAGCAGCAGCACCACCTTTTGTTTTTTGGCTGCAGCAGCAGCAAGGCCCACAGGGCTGGCTAGCTGGCTAGCCAGCAAGCAGGTAGCAATGAAAGTAGGAATCTTTCTTTTTAACCCTGTAAGGGGGTGGTGCACTGTACCCGAAGATTCTGCCATATCGGGTCAATGCATAGGGCGACGGAAGCAAGCTTCGAAATCGGCCCCCGTTCTCAAAAATCCATTTAATATATGGTCCCCAGATAGGGGACGTATCAGATATTAAACTGATAAGAACAGATTTTTTTTTTTTAAGTTGCCCTCAGAACTCACTCAGAGTTCCAAGATCTTATTTGAAACTCAATTATTGTGTTCATCCTTGGGTAACATAATTTAATTTCTTTTCTTAAACACCAAATGAAATAAAAAGAAACATTTTAAAATCAATACATAAAGAAAAAAACTCATAAAATAACTAAACCATACCTTACTTTCTAATTAACAAATCTCCATTAGAAAATCATTCCCTTCCTCCAAGCATACACCGTTAGGAAATCAATCAAACCTAGACTGATATTCCCTCTAGTCACATCACTCTTTGCTTGAGATGCCAACCAGGCTGGAATTTTATACGCTTCAATGAAACGGTTCATATCCGCCTTAAAAGAAAAATAAACTTTGTCCCGCACCTCCTCCTCCCGTGACTTAAATCTTGCTTTTAGCTCAATCATTTCTTTATCAAATGTCCGTCTTTCTGTTTCTGACAGATTCTCCAATAAACTTCCAAGCACACCACCATATTGTGACGGCACAAACTCTTCCACCTCTTTCTTTTTCTTCTGTTCCGCTGCTCTTCTTATTGGAACCTGTTCTAGCTCAGGCTCTTTTGCTTCAACTACTTCCTCTCGGCTTCTTTTAACCGCCTCTTTTTTCCCAACCTTTTTCTTGGGACAAGAGCCAAGAAGATGGCCCTCATTCCCACACAGATGGCACTTCTTCTTCTTCTCACAATTCTCCGCCTCATGACCTTCTTCTTGGCACTTGAAGCACCACAGGAATGTACATACGTCCTTACTATGGCCATACTGCTTACACTTACGGCAAAACTCTTGCATGCCGGAGAAAAACAAGTCACCGTTTACCGTTCCAATTTTAAACCGCCCTGGCGGGACTATTAGCTTACCATCCACCGTTTCTTTAAATTTTACATCAAACTTCCATTTGGTAGTCCATAATCCAAACTGGTTCAAAATCTTACCTTTGGGCAATACATTATCACAAAATCTTAACAGGAAAGTAACAATGTCTTCTTCTGGTGTATATGGGCTGTACATTCTTACAGTCACCAGTCTTTCTCTGCGAGGGAAGTGTGGAATTATCCCCACTCCCTCCAGGACCGAACTTCCTTTCCTTTGCTGAAAACGGCTCCAGAATACATCATAGTCCTCTTCTGACATAAGCACAACATCATAGTATCCACTCTTTGGAAATTCCAGCATGGAAAGAATTTGTTCCTTCCTGATCTCCAAGAGCTTGAACAAAACATCCTCGACCACGAATACCAGGCCTCTCTCCTTTTTCCGCACATCCTGCAAGGAAATCCGCACTCCATTCCGTAATCTTGCGAAGGATGGTACACCTTCAGAAGCAGATCCACGATCTTCAGCCATCTCCAAGGTATCCAGGCACCTCCCCCACGCAAGCAGGTAGGTGTGGATCGCCTCCCGTTGTCTGGGGACTAGGCCGGCTCCCTAATAGCAGCAGGGGGGTGAAGTCCCTCCGTTAAGAAGGACGATCCCCCCAGGCAAAGGAGCCGGGTACCCCAGACACCCTCTGGCCAGACCAAGTGAGCAGAACTACACTTGATCTTAGCCAAAAGGCCGAGAAGCGATAACCGTGAAAGGGGCGGGCCCAACAAGGTGCCCTTCATGGGCACTATCACTGCTTGCTGTCAGGGAGGCTGCCAGACAATTTTCCATGCACACTCTGGGCTGGGGGGCAGTCAACCACCAGTACACACAGCAGAACCTAAACCCATACCATTATTGCTAAGCAGCAAGACAGGGGCCCATTGCACTCCCACGGGGCCTTTTTAAATGCAATCCATAACCCGGATTTGCCAGGAACCCTTCTTACTCCTCCTACTTGCATGTGACACTGGGCTTAGGATCTGCATAGGAAACACACACACAAGCACACACCTACCTTTGTTGCCTGCAGATGCCTCCTTGGCTGTCCCCAAACGGTATCAAACCAACACCCACGGGAAGCTGTAAGCATAGAGGACATGCCTGCACCCCATTGGACTTACCTGTGTGGGTTAAACCCGGGTTATTTGACAACCTATGGCGGTGATGGTTCTGCTCAGGCAGAGCAGTGCTGATGCTCCTCATAAAGCTGTCGCTGCTGTGAAGGTTCTAGGTGACATCACAAATCCCTATGGTTACATACACAACAAAGCTGGGTTGTTGTTGTTTACACTCTGCAAGGCCTGTGGAAGTGAGTGACATCATAGCACTGTAGTTCTGAGGGTTCTAGATGGATGCAACAATCTCCTGTTGCTTCTATGAAGGCCATAATAGACGACATCACCAAACAGCTCCATAGTCACATACACAGCAAAGGAGAGATGTTGTTTACACCTAGTGATGTCAGTGGTATTGAGTGACATCACAGCACAGTGCTAAGGCTCCTGGGCCTGGACACAGCAGCGGCTGCAATATCTCAACGGAGAATACGTTTATATATATGTGTGTGTGTGCGCGTATATATATATATATATATATATATATATATATATATATATTTCTCCGCCGAAATCACTTTTAAACCCATTTCCACCTTTTTTTCCCTTCTCTTCCTCTTACTTTTTTTTCACGTTTTTTTACGTTTTTCTCCTTTTCGCCTCTTTTCTGGGCGTATTATTCTTCTTTTTTTTCGTCTAATGCATACCCCATCAGTGCAGCAATGCTTATTCAATACCGCCAGCAGATGGAGACACTGGGGGATAATTTTCTAAGGATTTATACTGATTTTTCCTGTCTGAATTTGTCGCACAGAAAGTTGCAGGCCAAATATGTGTGACATTTCTGCGACTTTAGCTTCTAGAGCATTTTTACAACATTATACATAGGTGCTGAATACATAAAAAGCGACTGTTCAGCGACAGACAAGTCGCATCGGCTGAAAGTAGGCCAGAATGTCAGTCCATGTTGGAGCAGGTTTAGATACAGTCTAAAGTATAGATCTCAAAGTCTGTGCACAGAATTTAGCAAGGGCCTCGCACCTTCTGATGCATCAGGTAGGTGCACAATAGCATAGCCTAACCCTCTGTACTTTGGTCTATATTGATGCGGGACATAGACAGCCAGCTGATGACCAATCCATTAGTGCAATGGATGGCTGGAAGCATTTGTCTTTGCCTTTGCAATACCACAGAAGCAATGCATGGTCAATGTACAGCAATGACACACCTGTGTGAACAGCCAGGAGACCCCCCCGTAGGAATCTTTCTTTTTAACCCTGTAAGGGGGTGGTGCACTGTACCCGAAGATACTGCCATATCGGGTCAATGCATAGGGCGACGGAAGCAAGCTTCGAAATCGGCCCCCGTTCTCAAAAATCCATTTAATATATGGTCCCCAGATAGGGGACGTATCAGATATTAAACTGATAAGAACAGATACTACACTTGATCTTAGCCAAAAGGCCGAGAAGCGATAACCGTGAAAGGGGCGGGCCCAACAAGGTGCCCTTCATGGGCACTATCACTGCTTGCTGTCAGGGAGGCTGCCAGACAATTTTCCATGCACACTCTGGGCTGGGGGGCAGTCAACCACCAGTACACACAGCAGAACCTAAACCCATACCATTATTGCTAAGCAGCAAGACAGGGGCCCATTGCACTCCCACGGGGCCTTTTTAAATGCAATCCATAACCCGGATTTGCCAGGAACCCTTCTTACTCCTCCTACTTGCATGTGACACTGGGCTTAGGATCTGCATAGGAAACACACACACAAGCACACACCTACCTTTGTTGCCTGCAGATGCCTCCTTGGCTGTCCCCAAACGGTATCAAACCAACACCCACGGGAAGCTGTAAGCATAGAGGACATGCCTGCACCCCATTGGACTTACCTGTGTGGGTTAAACCCGGGTTATTTGACAACCTATGGCGGTGATGGTTCTGCTCAGGCAGAGCAGTGCTGATGCTCCTCATAAAGCTGTCGCTGCTGTGAAGGTTCTAGGTGACATCACAAATCCCTATGGTTACATACACAACAAAGCTGGGTTGTTGTTGTTTACACTCTGCAAGGCCTGTGGAAGTGAGTGACATCATAGCACTGTAGTTCTGAGGGTTCTAGATGGATGCAACAATCTCCTGTTGCTTCTATGAAGGCCATAATAGACGACATCACCAAACAGCTCCATAGTCACATACACAGCAAAGGAGAGATGTTGTTTACACCTAGTGATGTCAGTGGTATTGAGTGACATCACAGCACAGTGCTAAGGCTCCTGGGCCTGGACACAGCAGCGGCTGCAATATCTCAACGGAGAATACGTTTATATATATGTGTGTGTGTGCGCGTATATATATATATATATATATATATATATATATATATATATATATATATATTTCTCCGCCGAAATCACTTTTAAACCCATTTCCACCTTTTTTTCCCTTCTCTTCCTCTTACTTTTTTTTCAAGTTTTTTTACGTTTTTCTCCTTTTCGCCTCTTTTCTGGGCGTATTATTCTTCTTTTTCTTCTTTTTTTTTCGTCTAATGCATACCCCATCAGTGCAGCAATGCTTATTCAATACCGCCAGCAGATGGAGACACTGGGGGATAATCTTCTAAGGATTTATACTGATTTTTCCTGTCTGAATTTGTCGCACAGAAAGTTGCAGGCCAAATATGTGTGACATTTCTGCGACTTTAGCTTCTAGAGCATTTTTACAACATTATACATAGGTGCTGAATACATAAAAAGCGACTGTTCAGCGACAGACAAGTCGCATCGGCTGAAAGTAGGCCAGAATGTCAGTCCATGTTGGAGCAGGTTTAGATACAGTCTAAAGTATAGATCTCAAAGTCTGTGCACAGAATTTAGCAAGGGCCTCGCACCTTCTGATGCATCAGGTAGGTGCACAATAGCATAGCCTAACCCTCTGTACTTTGGTCTATATTGATGCGGGACATAGACAGCCAGCTGATGACCAATCCATTAGTGCAATGGATGGCTGGAAGCATTTGTCTTTGCCTTTGCAATACCACAGAAGCAATGCATGGTCAATGTACAGCAATGACACACCTGTGTGAACAGCCAGGAGACCCCCCCCCCCCCATGTTATGTTACATAGTTACATAGTTAGTACGGTCGAAAAAAGACATATGTCCATCAAGTTCAACCAGGGAATTAAGGGGTAGGGGTGTGGCGCGATATTGGGGAAGGGATGAGATTTTATATTTCTTCATAAGCATTAATCTTATTTTGTCAATTAGGAACATTCAGCACCCACCCGCTATCAAGGCAGCTGCCTATCATGTCATGCCCTACCTGCACAGGTGTGCTGGCTACTCAAATGATCCAATTAAGGAGGCCATTTAGTCAGCAGCAGCAGAAGTCCTGTGCCTGGACGCTCCAACAGCGGCCAGACACAAGCAGAAGCAGCAGAAGCAGCAGCAGCAGCACCTTTTGTTTTTTGGCTGCAGCAGCAGCAAGGCCCACAGGGCTGGCTAGCTGGCTAGCCAGCAAGCAGGTAGCAATGAAAGTAGGAATCTTTCTTTTTAACCCTGTAAGGGGGTGGTGCACTGTACCCGAAGATACTGCCATATCGGGTCAATGCATAGGGCGACGGAAGCAAGCTTCGAAATCGGCCCCCGTTCTCAAAAATCCATTTAATATATGGTCCCCAGATAGGGGATGTATCAGATATTAAACTGATAAGAACAGATACTACACTTGATCTTAGCCAAAAGGCCGAGAAGCGATAACCGTGAAAGGGGCGGGCCCAACAAGGTGCCCTTCATGGGCACTATCACTGCTTGCTGTCAGGGAGGCTGCCAGACAATTTTCCATGCACACTCTGGGCTGGGGGGCAGTCAACCACCAGTACACACAGCAGAACCTAAACCCATACCATTATTGCTAAGCAGCAAGACAGGGGCCCATTGCACTCCCACGGGGCCTTTTTAAATGCAATCCATAACCCGGATTTGCCAGGAACCCTTCTTACTCCTCCTACTTGCATGTGACACTGGGCTTAGGATCTGCATAGGAAACACACACACAAGCACACACCTACCTTTGTTGCCTGCAGATGCCTCCTTGGCTGTCCCCAAACGGTATCAAACCAACACCCACGGGAAGCTGTAAGCATAGAGGACATGCCTGCACCCCATTGGACTTACCTGTGTGGGTTAAACCCGGGTTATTTGACAACCTATGGCGGTGATGGTTCTGCTCAGGCAGAGCAGTGCTGATGCTCCTCATAAAGCTGTCGCTGCTGTGAAGGTTCTAGGTGACATCACAAATCCCTATGGTTACATACACAACAAAGCTGGGTTGTTGTTGTTTACACTCTGCAAGGCCTGTGGAAGTGAGTGACATCATAGCACTGTAGTTCTGAGGGTTCTAGATGGATGCAACAATCTCCTGTTGCTTCTATGAAGGCCATAATAGACGACATCACCAAACAGCTCCATAGTCACATACACAGCAAAGGAGAGATGTTGTTTACACCTAGTGATGTCAGTGGTATTGAGTGACATCACAGCACAGTGCTAAGGCTCCTGGGCCTGGACACAGCAGCGGCTGCAATATCTCAACGGAGAATACGTTTATATATATGTGTGTGTGTGCGCGTATATATATATATATATATATATATATATATATATATATATATATATTTCTCCGCCGAAATCACTTTTAAACCCATTTCCACCTTTTTTTCCCTTCTCTTCCTCTTACTTTTTTTTCGCGTTTTTTTACGTTTTTCTCCTTTTCGTCTCTTTTCTGGGCGTATTATTCTTCTTTTTCTTCTTTTTTTTCGTCTAATGCATACCCCATCAGTGCAGCAATGCTTATTCAATACCGCCAGCAGATGGAGACACTGGGGGATAATTTTCTAAGGATTTATACTGATTTTTCCTGTCTGAATTTGTCGCACAGAAAGTTGCAGGCCAAATATGTGTGACATTTCTGCGACTTTAGCTTCTAGAGCATTTTTACAACATTATACATAGGTGCTGAATACATAAAAAGCGACTGTTCAGCGACAGACAAGTCGCATCGGCTGAAAGTAGGCCAGAATGTCAGTCCATGTTGGAGCAGGTTTAGATACAGTCTAAAGTATAGATCTCAAAGTCTGTGCACAGAATTTAGCAAGGGCCTCGCACCTTCTGATGCATCAGGTAGGTGCACAATAGCATAGCCTAACCCTCTGTACTTTGGTCTATATTGATGCGGGACATAGACAGCCAGCTGATGACCAATCCATTAGTGCAATGGATGGCTGGAAGCATTTGTCTTTGCCTTTGCAATACCACAGAAGCAATGCATGGTCAATGTACAGCAATGACACACCTGTGTGAACAGCCTGGAGACCCCCCCCCCCCCCCCCCCCCATGTTATGTTACATAGTTACATAGTTAGTACGGTCGAAAAAAGACATATGTCCATCAAGTTCAACCAGGGAATTAAGGGGTAGGGGTGTGGCGCGATATTGGGGAAGGGATGAGATTTTATATTTCTTCATAAGCATTAATCTTATTTTGTCAATTAGGAACATTCAGCACCCACCCGCTATCAAGGCAGCTGCCTATCATGTCATGCCCTACCTGCACAGGTGTGCTGGCTACTCAAATGATCCAATTAAGGAGGCCATTTAGTCAGCAGCAGCAGAAGTCCTGTGCCTGGACGCTCCAACAGCGGCCAGACACAAGCAGAAGCAGAAGCAGCAGAAGCAGCAGCAGCACCACCTTTTGTTTTTTGGCTGCAGCAGCAGCAAGGCCCACAGGGCTGGCTAGCTGGCTAGCCAGCAAGCAGGTAGCAATGAAAGTAGGAATCTTTCTTTTTAACCCTGTAAGGGGGTGGTGCACTGTACCCGAAGATACTGCCATATTGGGTCAATGCATAGGGCGACGGAAGCAAGCTTCGAAATCGGCCCCCGTTCTCAAAAATCCATTTAATATATGGTCCCCAGATAGGGGACGTATCAGATATTAAACTGATAAGAACAGATACTACACTTGATCTTAGCCAAAAGGCCGAGAAGCGATAACCGTGAAAGGGGCGGGCCCAACAAGGTGCCCTTCATGGGCACTATCACTGCTTGCTGTCAGGGAGGCTGCCAGACAATTTTCCATGCACACTCTGGGCTGGGGGGCAGTCAACCACCAGTACACACAGCAGAACCTAAACCCATACCATTATTGCTAAGCAGCAAGACAGGGGCCCATTGCACTCCCACGGGGCCTTTTTAAATGCAATCCATAACCCGGATTTGCCAGGAACCCTTCTTACTCCTCCTACTTGCATGTGACACTGGGCTTAGGATCTGCATAGGAAACACACACACAAGCACACACCTACCTTTGTTGCCTGCAGATGCCTCCTTGGCTGTCCCCAAACGGTATCAAACCAACACCCACGGGAAGCTGTAAGCATAGAGGACATGCCTGCACCCCATTGGACTTACCTGTGTGGGTTAAACCCGGGTTATTTGACAACCTATGGCGGTGATGGTTCTGCTCAGGCAGAGCAGTGCTGATGCTCCTCATAAAGCTGTCGCTGCTGTGAAGGTTCTAGGTGACATCACAAATCCCTATGGTTACATACACAACAAAGCTGGGTTGTTGTTGTTTACACTCTGCAAGGCCTGTGGAAGTGAGTGACATCATAGCACTGTAGTTCTGAGGGTTCTAGATGGATGCAACAATCTCCTGTTGCTTCTATGAAGGCCATAATAGACGACATCACCAAACAGCTCCATAGTCACATACACAGCAAAGGAGAGATGTTGTTTACACCTAGTGATGTCAGTGGTATTGAGTGACATCACAGCACAGTGCTAAGGCTCCTGGGCCTGGACACAGCAGCGGCTGCAATATCTCAACGGAGAATACGTTTATATATATGTGTGTGTGTGCGCGTATATATATATATATATATATATATATATATATATATATTTCTCCGCCGAAATCACTTTTAAACCCATTTCCACCTTTTTTTCCCTTCTCTTCCTCTTACTTTTTTTTCACGTTTTTTTACGTTTTTCTCCTTTTCGCCTCTTTTCTGGGCGTATTATTCTTCTTTTTCTTCTTTTTTTTCGTCTAATGCATACCCCATCAGTGCAGCAATGCTTATTCAATACCGCCAGCAGATGGAGACACTGGGGGATAATTTTCTAAGGATTTATACTGATTTTTCCTGTCTGAATTTGTCGCACAGAAAGTTGCAGGCCAAATATGTGTGACATTTCTGCGACTTTAGCTTCTAGAGCATTTTTACAACATTATACATAGGTGCTGAATACATAAAAAGCGACTGTTCAGCGACAGACAAGTCGCATCGGCTGAAAGTAGGCCAGAATGTCAGTCCATGTTGGAGCAGGTTTAGATACAGTCTAAAGTATAGATCTCAAAGTCTGTGCACAGAATTTAGCAAGGGCCTCGCACCTTCTGATGCATCAGGTAGGTGCACAATAGCATAGCCTAACCCTCTGTACTTTGGTCTATATTGATGCGGGACATAGACAGCCAGCTGATGACCAATCCATTAGTGCAATGGATGGCTGGAAGCATTTGTCTTTGCCTTTGCAATACCACAGAAGCAATGCATGGTCAATGTACAGCAATGACACACCTGTGTGAACAGCCAGGAGACCCCCCCCCCCCCATGTTATGTTACATAGTTACATAGTTAGTACGGTCGAAAAAAGACATATGTCCATCAAGTTCAACCAGGGAATTAAGGGGTAGGGGTGTGGCGCGATATTGGGGAAGGGATGAGATTTTATATTTCTTCATAAGCATTAATCTTATTTTGTCAATTAGGAACATTCAGCACCCACCCGCTATCAAGGCAGCTGCCTATCATGTCATGCCCTACCTGCACAGGTGTGCTGGCTACTCAAATGATCCAATTAAGGAGGCAATTTAGTCAGCAGCAGCAGAAGTCCTGTGCCTGGACGCTCCAACAGCGGCCAGACACAAGCAGAAGCAGAAGCAGCAGAAGCAGCAGCAGCACCACCTTTTGTTTTTTGGCTGCAGCAGCAGCAAGGCCCACAGGGCTGGCTAGCTGGCTAGCCAGCAAGCAGGTAGCAATGAAAGTAGGAATCTTTCTTTTTAACCCTGTAAGGGGGTGGTGCACTGTACCCGAAGATACTGCCATATCGGGTCAATGCATAGGGCGACGGAAGCAAGCTTCGAAATCGGCCCCCGTTCTCAAAAATCCATTTAATATATGGTCCCCAGATAGGGGACGTATCAGATATTAAACTGATAAGAACAGATACTACACTTGATCTTAGCCAAAAGGCCGAGAAGCGATAACCGTGAAAGGGGCGGGCCCAACAAGGTGCCCTTCATGGGCACTATCACTGCTTGCTGTCAGGGAGGCTGCCAGACAATTTTCCATGCACACTCTGGGCTGGGGGGCAGTCAACCACCAGTACACACAGCAGAACCTAAACCCATACCATTATTGCTAAGCAGCAAGACAGGGGCCCATTGCACTCCCACGGGGCCTTTTTAAATGCAATCCATAACCCGGATTTGCCAGGAACCCTTCTTACTCCTCCTACTTGCATGTGACACTGGGCTTAGGATCTGCATAGGAAACACACACACAAGCACACACCTACCTTTGTTGCCTGCAGATGCCTCCTTGGCTGTCCCCAAACGGTATCAAACCAACACCCACGGGAAGCTGTAAGCATAGAGGACATGCCTGCACCCCATTGGACTTACCTGTGTGGGTTAAACCCGGGTTATTTGACAACCTATGGCGGTGATGGTTCTGCTCAGGCAGAGCAGTGCTGATGCTCCTCATAAAGCTGTCGCTGCTGTGAAGGTTCTAGGTGACATCACAAATCCCTATGGTTACATACACAACAAAGCTGGGTTGTTGTTGTTTACACTCTGCAAGGCCTGTGGAAGTGAGTGACATCATAGCACTGTAGTTCAGAGGGTTCTAGATGGATGCAACAATCTCCTGTTGCTTCTATGAAGGCCATAATAGACGACATCACCAAACAGCTCCATAGTCACATACACAGCAAAGGAGAGATGTTGTTTACACCTAGTGATGTCAGTGGTATTGAGTGACATCACAGCACAGTGCTAAGGCTCCTGGGCCTGGACACAGCAGCGGCTGCAATATCTCAACGGAGAATACGTTTATATATATGTGTGTGTGTGCGCGTATATATATATATATATATATATATATATATATATATATATATATATATTTCTCCGCCGAAATCACTTTTAAACCCATTTCCACCTTTTTTTCCCTTCTCTTCCTCTTACTTTTTTTTCGCGTTTTTTTACGTTTTTCTCCTTTTCGTCTCTTTTCTGGGCGTATTATTCTTCTTTTTCTTCTTTTTTTTCGTCTAATGCATACCCCATCAGTGCAGCAATGCTTATTCAATACCGCCAGCAGATGGAGACACTGGGGGATAATTTTCTAAGGATTTATACTGATTTTTCCTGTCTGAATTTGTCGCACAGAAAGTTGCAGGCCAAATATGTGTGACATTTCTGCGACTTTAGCTTCTAGAGCATTTTTACAACATTATACATAGGTGCTGAATACATAAAAAGCGACTGTTCAGCGACAGACAAGTCGCATCGGCTGAAAGTAGGCCAGAATGTCAGTCCATGTTGGAGCAGGTTTAGATACAGTCTAAAGTATAGATCTCAAAGTCTGTGCACAGAATTTAGCAAGGGCCTCGCACCTTCTGATGCATCAGGTAGGTGCACAATAGCATAGCCTAACCCTCTGTACTTTGGTCTATATTGATGCGGGACATAGACAGCCAGCTGATGACCAATCCATTAGTGCAATGGATGGCTGGAAGCATTTGTCTTTGCCTTTGCAATACCACAGAAGCAATGCATGGTCAATGTACAGCAATGACACACCTGTGTGAACAGCCAGGAGACCCCCCCCCCCCCCCCATGTTATGTTACATAGTTACATAGTTAGTACGGTCGAAAAAAGACATATGTCCATCAAGTTCAACCAGGGAATTAAGGGGTAGGGGTGTGGCGCGATATTGGGGAAGGGATGAGATTTTATATTTCTTCATAAGCATTAATCTTATTTTGTCAATTAGGAACATTCAGCACCCACCCGCTATCAAGGCAGCTGCCTATCATGTCATGCCCTACCTGCACAGGTGTGCTGGCTACTCAAATGATCCAATTAAGGAGGCCATTTAGTCAGCAGCAGCAGAAGTCCTGTGCCTGGACGCTCCAACAGCGGCCAGACACAAGCAGAAGCAGAAGCAGCAGAAGCAGCAGCAGCACCACCTTTTGTTTTTTGGCTGCAGCAGCAGCAACGCCCACAGGGCTGGCTAGCTGGCTAGCCAGCAAGCAGGTAGCAATGAAAGTAGGAATCTTTCTTTTTAACCCTGTAAGGGGGTGGTGCACTGTACCCGAAGATACTGCCATATCGGGTCAATGCATAGGGCGACGGAAGCAAGCTTCGAAATCGGCCCCCGTTCTCAAAAATCCATTTAATATATGGTCCCCAGATAGGGGACGTATCAGATATTAAACTGATAAGAACAGATACTACACTTGATCTTAGCCAAAAGGCCGAGAAGCGATAACCGTGAAAGGGGCGGGCCCAACAAGGTGCCCTTCATGGGCACTATCACTGCTTGCTGTCAGGGAGGCTGCCAGACAATTTTCCATGCACACTCTGGGCTGGGGGGCAGTCAACCACCAGTACACACAGCAGAACCTAAACCCATACCATTATTGCTAAGCAGCAAGACAGGGGCCCATTGCACTCCCACGGGGCCTTTTTAAATGCAATCCATAACCCGGATTTGCCAGGAACCCTTCTTACTCCTCCTACTTGCATGTGACACTGGGCTTAGGATCTGCATAGGAAACACACACACAAGCACACACCTACCTTTGTTGCCTGCAGATGCCTCCTTGGCTGTCCCCAAACGGTATCAAACCAACACCCACGGGAAGCTGTAAGCATAGAGGACATGCCTGCACCCCATTGGACTTACCTGTGTGGGTTAAACCCGGGTTATTTGACAACCTATGGCGGTGATGGTTCTGCTCAGGCAGAGCAGTGCTGATGCTCCTCATAAAGCTGTCGCTGCTGTGAAGGTTCTAGGTGACATCACAAATCCCTATGGTTACATACACAACAAAGCTGGGTTGTTGTTGTTTACACTCTGCAAGGCCTGTGGAAGTGAGTGACATCATAGCACTGTAGTTCTGAGGGTTCTAGATGGATGCAACAATCTCCTGTTGCTTCTATGAAGGCCATAATAGACGACATCACCAAACAGCTCCATAGTCACATACACAGCAAAGGAGAGATGTTGTTTACACCTAGTGATGTCAGTGGTATTGAGTGACATCACAGCACAGTGCTAAGGCTCCTGGGCCTGGACACAGCAGCGGCTGCAATATCTCAACGGAGAATACGTTTATATATATGTGTGTGTGTGCGCGTATATATATATATATATATATATATATATATATATATATATATATATATATATATATATTTCTCCGCCGAAATCACTTTTAAACCCATTTCCACCTTTTTTTCCCTTCTCTTCCTCTTACTTTTTTTTCACGTTTTTTTACGTTTTTCTCCTTTTCGCCTCTTTTCTGGGCGTATTATTCTTCTTTTTCTTCTTTTTTTTCGTCTAATGCATACCCCATCAGTGCAGCAATGCTTATTCAATACCGCCAGCAGATGGAGACACTGGGGGATAATTTTCTAAGGATTTATACTGATTTTTCCTGTCTGAATTTGTCGCACAGAAAGTTGCAGGCCAAATATGTGTGACATTTCTGCGACTTTAGCTTCTAGAGCATTTTTACAACATTATACATAGGTGCTGAATACATAAAAAGCGACTGTTCAGCGACAGACAAGTCGCATCGGCTGAAAGTAGGCCAGAATGTCAGTCCATGTTGGAGCAGGTTTAGATACAGTCTAAAGTATAGATCTCAAAGTCTGTGCACAGAATTTAGCAAGGGCCTCGCACCTTCTGATGCATCAGGTAGGTGCACAATAGCATAGCCTAACCCTCTGTACTTTGGTCTATATTGATGCGGGACATAGACAGCCAGCTGATGACCAATCCATTAGTGCAATGGATGGCTGGAAGCATTTGTCTTTGCCTTTGCAATACCACAGAAGCAATGCATGGTCAATGTACAGCAATGACACACCTGTGTGAACAGCCAGGAGAACCCCCCCCCCCCATGTTATGTTACATAGTTACATAGTTAGTACGGTCGAAAAAAGACATATGTCCATCAAGTTCAACCAGGGAATTAAGGGGTAGGGGTGTGGCGCGATATTGGGGAAGGGATGAGATTTTATATTTCTTCATAAGCATTAATCTTATTTTGTCAATTAGGAACATTCAGCACCCACCCGCTATCAAGGCAGCTGCCTATCATGTCATGCCCTACCTGCACAGGTGTGCTGGCTACTCAAATGATCCAATTAAGGAGGCCATTTAGTCAGCAGCAGCAGAAGTCCTGTGCCTGGACGCTCCAACAGCGGCCAGACACAAGCAGAAGCAGAAGCAGCAGCAGCACCACCTTTTGTTTTTTGGCTGCAGCAGCAGCAAGGCCCACAGGGCTGGCTAGCTGGCTAGCCAGCAAGCAGGTAGCAATGAAAGTAGGAATCTTTCTTTTTAACCCTGTAAGGGGGTGGTGCACTGTACCCGAAGATACTGCCATATCGGGTCAATGCATAGGGCGACGGAAGCAAGCTTCGAAATCGGCCCCCGTTCTCAAAAATCCATTTAATATATGGTCCCCAGATAGGGGACGTATCAGATATTAAACTGATAAGAACAGATACTACACTTGATCTTAGCCAAAAGGCCGAGAAGCGATAACCGTGAAAGGGGCGGGCCCAACAAGGTGCCCTTCATGGGCACTATCACTGCTTGCTGTCAGGGAGGCTGCCAGACAATTTTCCATGCACACTCTGGGCTGGGGGGCAGTCAACCACCAGTACACACAGCAGAACCTAAACCCATACCATTATTGCTAAGCAGCAAGACAGGGGCCCATTGCACTCCCACGGGGCCTTTTTAAATGCAATCCATTACCCGGATTTGCCAGGAACCCTTCTTACTCCTCCTACTTGCATGTGACACTGGGCTTAGGATCTGCATAGGAAACACACACACAAGCACACACCTACCTTTGTTGCCTGCAGATGCCTCCTTGGCTGTCCCCAAACGGTATCAAACCAACACCCACGGGAAGCTGTAAGCATAGAGGACATGCCTGCACCCCATTGGACTTACCTGTGTGGGTTAAACCCGGGTTATTTGACAACCTATGGCGGTGATGGTTCTGCTCAGGCAGAGCAGTGCTGATGCTCCTCATAAAGCTGTCGCTGCTGTGAAGGTTCTAGGTGACATCACAAATCCCTATGGTTACATACACAACAAAGCTGGGTTGTTGTTGTTTACACTCTGCAAGGCCTGTGGAAGTGAGTGACATCATAGCACTGTAGTTCTGAGGGTTCTAGATGGATGCAACAATCTCCTGTTGCTTCTATGAAGGCCATAATAGACGACATCACCAAACAGCTCCATAGTCACATACACAGCAAAGGAGAGATGTTGTTTACACCTAGTGATGTCAGTGGTATTGAGTGACATCACAGCACAGTGCTAAGGCTCCTGGGCCTGGACACAGCAGCGGCTGCAATATCTCAACGGAGAATACGTTTATATATATGTGTGTGTGTGCGCGTATATATATATATATATATATATATATATATATATATATATATATATATTTCTCCGCCGAAATCACTTTTAAACCCATTTCCACCTTTTTTTCCCTTCTCTTCCTCTTACTTTTTTTTCACGTTTTTTTACGTTTTTCTCCTTTTCGCCTCTTTTCTGGGCGTATTATTCTTCTTTTTCTTCTTTTTTTTCATTTAATGCATACCCCATCAGTGCAGCAATGCTTATTCAATACCGCCAGCAGATGGAGACACTGGGGGATAATTTTCTAAGGATTTATACTGATTTTTCCTGTCTGAATTTGTCGCACAGAAAGTTGCAGGCCAAATATGTGTGACATTTCTGCGACTTTAGCTTCTAGAGCATTTTTACAACATTATACATAGGTGCTGAATACATAAAAAGCGACTGTTCAGCGACAGACAAGTCGCATCGGCTGAAAGTAGGCCAGAATGTCAGTCCATGTTGGAGCAGGTTTAGATACAGTCTAAAGTATAGATCTCAAAGTCTGTGCACAGAATTTAGCAAGGGCCTCGCACCTTCTGATGCATCAGGTAGGTGCACAATAGCATAGCCTAACCCTCTGTACTTTGGTCTATATTGATGCGGGACATAGACAGCCAGCTGATGACCAATCCATTAGTGCAATGGATGGCTGGAAGCATTTGTCTTTGCCTTTGCAATACCACAGAAGCAATGCATGGTCAATGTACAGCAATGACACACCTGTGTGAACAGCCAGGAGACCCCCCCCCCCCCCATGTTATGTTACATAGTTACATAGTTAGTACGGTCGAAAAAAGACATATGTCCATCAAGTTCAACCAGGGAATTAAGGGGTAGGGGTGTGGCGCGATATTGGGGAAGGGATGAGATTTTATATTTCTTCATAAGCATTAATCTTATTTTGTCAATTAGGAACATTCAGCACCCACCCGCTATCAAGGCAGCTGCCTATCATGTCATGCCCTACCTGCACAGGTGTGCTGGCTACTCAAATGATCCAATTAAGGAGGCCATTTAGTCAGCAGCAGCAGAAGTCCTGTGCCTGGACGCTCCAACAGCGGCCAGACACAAGCAGAAGCAGAAGCAGCAGCAGCAGCACCACCTTTTGTTTTTTGGCTGCAGCAGCAGCAAGGCCCACAGGGCTGGCTAGCTGGCTAGCCAGCAAGCAGGTAGCAATGAAAGTAGGAATCTTTCTTTTTAACCCTGTAAGGGGGTGGTGCACTGTACCCGAAGATACTGCCATATCGGGTCAATGCATAGGGCGACGGAAGCAAGCTTCGAAATCGGCCCCCGTTCTCAAAAATCCATTTAATATATGGTCCCCAGATAGGGGACGTATCAGATATTAAACTGATAAGAACAGATACTACACTTGATCTTAGCCAAAAGGCCGAGAAGCGATAACCGTGAAAGGGGCGGGCCCAACAAGGTGCCCTTCATGGGCACTATCACTGCTTGCTGTCAGGGAGGCTGCCAGACAATTTTCCATGCACACTCTGGGCTGGGGGGCAGTCAACCACCAGTACACACAGCAGAACCTAAACCCATACCATTATTGCTAAGCAGCAAGACAGGGGCCCATTGCACTCCCACGGGGCCTTTTTAAATGCAATCCATAACCCGGATTTGCCAGGAACCCTTCTTACTCCTCCTACTTGCATGTGACACTGGGCTTAGGATCTGCATAGGAAACACACACACAAGCACACACCTACCTTTGTTGCCTGCAGATGCCTCCTTGGCTGTCCCCAAACGGTATCAAACCAACACCCACGGGAAGCTGTAAGCATAGAGGACATGCCTGCACCCCATTGGACTTACCTGTGTGGGTTAAACCCGGGTTATTTGACAACCTATGGCGGTGATGGTTCTGCTCAGGCAGAGCAGTGCTGATGCTCCTCATAAAGCTGTCGCTGCTGTGAAGGTTCTAGGTGACATCACAAATCCCTATGGTTACATACACAACAAAGCTGGGTTGTTGTTGTTTACACTCTGCAAGGCCTGTGGAAGTGAGTGACATCATAGCACTGTAGTTCTGAGGGTTCTAGATGGATGCAACAATCTCCTGTTGCTTCTATGAAGGCCATAATAGACGACATCACCAAACAGCTCCATAGTCACATACACAGCAAAGGAGAGATGTTGTTTACACCTAGTGATGTCAGTGGTATTGAGTGACATCACAGCACAGTGCTAAGGCTCCTGGGCCTGGACACAGCAGCGGCTGCAATATCTCAACGGAGAATACGTTTATATATATGTGTGTGTGTGCGCGTATATATATATATATATATATATATATATATATATATATTTCTCCGCCGAAATCACTTTTAAACCCATTTCCACCTTTTTTTCCCTTCTCTTCCTCTTACTTTTTTTTCACGTTTTTTTACGTTTTTCTCCTTTTCGCCTCTTTTCTGGGCGTATTATTCTTCTTTTTCTTCATCTAATGCATACCCCATCAGTGCAGCAATGCTTATTCAATACCGCCAGCAGATGGAGACACTGGGGGATAATTTTCTAAGGATTTATACTGATTTTTCCTGTCTGAATTTGTCGCACAGAAAGTTGCAGGCCAAATATGTGTGACATTTCTGCGACTTTAGCTTCTAGAGCATTTTTACAACATTATACATAGGTGCTGAATACATAAAAAGCGACTGTTCAGCGACAGACAAGTCGCATCGGCTGAAAGTAGGCCAGAATGTCAGTCCATGTTGGAGCAGGTTTAGATACAGTCTAAAGTATAGATCTCAAAGTCTGTGCACAGAATTTAGCAAGGGCCTCGCACCTTCTGATGCATCAGGTAGGTGCACAATAGCATAGCCTAACCCTCTGTACTTTGGTCTATATTGATGCGGGACATAGACAGCCAGCTGATGACCAATCCATTAGTGCAATGGATGGCTGGAAGCATTTGTCTTTGCCTTTGCAATACCACAGAAGCAATGCATGGTCAATGTACAGCAATGACACACCTGTGTGAACAGCCAGGAGACCCCCCCCCCCCCCCCCCCATGTTATGTTACATAGTTACATAGTTAGTACGGTCGAAAAAAGACATATGTCCATCAAGTTCAACCAGGGAATTAAGGGGTAGGGGTGTGGCGCGATATTGGGGAAGGGATGAGATTTTATATTTCTTCATAAGCATTAATCTTATTTTGTCAATTAGGAACATTCAGCACCCACCCGCTATCAAGGCAGCTGCCTATCATGTCATGCCCTACCTGCACAGGTGTGCTGGCTACTCAAATGATCCAATTAAGGAGGCCATTTAGTCAGCAGCAGCAGAAGTCCTGTGCCTGGACGCTCCAACAGCGGCCAGACACAAGCAGAAGCAGAAGCAGCAGAAGCAGCAGCAGCACCACCTTTTGTTTTTTGGCTGCAGCAGCAGCAAGGCCCACAGGGCTGGCTAGCTGGCTAGCCAGCAAGCAGGTAGCAATGAAAGTAGGAATCTTTCTTTTTAACCCTGTAAGGGGGTGGTGCACTGTACCCGAAGATACTGCCATATCGGGTCAATGCATAGGGCGACGGAAGCAAGCTTCGAAATCGGCCCCCGTTCTCAAAAATCCATTTAATATATGGTCCCCAGATAGGGGACGTATCAGATATTAAACTGATCAGAACAGATACTACACTTCATCTTAGCCAAAAGGCCGAGAAGCGATAACCGTGAAAGGGGCGGGCCCAACAAGGTGCCCTTCATGGGCACTATCACTGCTTGCTGTCAGGGAGGCTGCCAGACAATTTTCCATGCACACTCTGGGCTGGGGGGCAGTCAACCACCAGTACACACAGCAGAACCTAAACCCATACCATTATTGCTAAGCAGCAAGACAGGGGCCCATTGCACTCCCACGGGGCCTTTTTAAATGCAATCCATAACCCGGATTTGCCAGGAACCCTTCTTACTCCTCCTACTTGCATGTGACACTGGGCTTAGGATCTGCATAGGAAACACACACACAAGCACACACCTACCTTTGTTGCCTGCAGATGCCTCCTTGGCTGTCCCCAAACGGTATCAAACCAACACCCACGGGAAGCTGTAAGCATAGAGGACATGCCTGCACCCCATTGGACTTACCTGTGTGGGTTAAACCCGGGTTATTTGACAACCTATGGCGGTGATGGTTCTGCTCAGGCAGAGCAGTGCTGATGCTCCTCATAAAGCTGTCGCTGCTGTGAAGGTTCTAGGTGACATCACAAATCCCTATGGTTACATACACAACAAAGCTGGGTTGTTGTTGTTTACACTCTGCAAGGCCTGTGGAAGTGAGTGACATCATAGCACTGTAGTTCTGAGGGTTCTAGATGGATGCAACAATCTCCTGTTGCTTCTATGAAGGCCATAATAGACGACATCACCAAACAGCTCCATAGTCACATACACAGCAAAGGAGAGATGTTGTTTACACCTAGTGATGTCAGTGGTATTGAGTGACATCACAGCACAGTGCTAAGGCTCCTGGGCCTGGACACAGCAGCGGCTGCAATATCTCAACGGAGAATACGTTTATATATATGTGTGTGTGTGCGCGTATATATATATATATATATATATATATATATATATATATATATATATTTCTCCGCCGAAATCACTTTTAAACCCATTTCCACCTTTTTTTCCCTTCTCTTCCTCTTACTTTTTTTTCACGTTTTTTTACGTTTTTCTCCTTTTCGCCTCTTTTCTGGGCGTATTATTCTTCTTTTTCTTCTTTTTTTTCGTCTAATGCATACCCCATCAGTGCAGCAATGCTTATTCAATACCGCCAGCAGATGGAGACACTGGGGGATAATTTTCTAAGGATTTATACTGATTATTCCTGTCTGAATTTGTCGCACAGAAAGTTGCAGGCCAAATATGTGTGACATTTCTGCGACTTTAGCTTCTAGAGCATTTTTACAACATTATACATAGGTGCTGAATACATAAAAAGCGACTGTTCAGCGACAGACAAGTCGCATCGGCTGAAAGTAGGCCAGAATGTCAGTCCATGTTGGAGCAGGTTTAGATACAGTCTAAAGTATAGATCTCAAAGTCTGTGCACAGAATTTAGCAAGGGCCTCGCACCTTCTGATGCATCAGGTAGGTGCACAATAGCATAGCCTAACCCTCTGTACTTTGGTCTATATTGATGCGGGACATAGTCAGCCAGCTGATGACCAATCCATTAGTGCAATGGATGGCTGGAAGCATTTGTCTTTGCCTTTGCAATACCACAGAAGCAATGCATGGTCAATGTACAGCAATGACACACCTGTGTGAACAGCCAGGAGACCCCCCCCATGTTATGTTACATAGTTACATAGTTAGTACGGTCGAAAAAAGACATATGTCCATCAAGTTCAACCAGGGAATTAAGGGGTAGGGGTGTGGCGCGATATTGGGGAAGGGATGAGATTTTATATTTCTTCATAAGCATTAATCTTATTTTGTCAATTAGGAACATTCAGCACCCACCCGCTATCAAGGCAGCTGCCTATCATGTCATGCCCTACCTGCACAGGTGTGCTGGCTACTCAAATGATCCAATTAAGGAGGCCATTTAGTCAGCAGCAGCAGAAGTCCTGTGCCTGGACGCTCCAACAGCGGCCAGACACAAGCAGAAGCAGAAGCAGCAGAAGCAGCAGCAGCACCACCTTTTGTTTTTTGGCTGCAGCAGCAGCAAGGCCCACAGGGCTGGCTAGCTGGCTAGCCAGCAAGCAGGTAGCAATGAAAGTAGGAATCTTTCTTTTTAACCCTGTAAGGGGGTGGTGCACTGTACCCGAAGATACTGCCATATCGGGTCAATGCATAGGGCGACGGAAGCAAGCTTCGAAATCGGCCCCCGTTCTCAAAAATCCATTTAATATATGGTCCCCAGATAGGGGACGTATCAGATATTAAACTGATAAGAACAGATACTACACTTCATCTTAGCCAAAAGGCCGAGAAGCGATAACCGTGAAAGGGGCGGGCCCAACAAGGTGCCCTTCATGGGCACTATCACTGCTTGCTGTCAGGGAGGCTGCCAGACAATTTTCCATGCACACTCTGGGCTGGGGGGCAGTCAACCACCAGTACACACAGCAGAACCTAAACCCATACCATTATTGCTAAGCAGCAAGACAGGGGCCCATTGCACTCCCACGGGGCCTTTTTAAATGCAATCCATAACCCGGATTTGCCAGGAACCCTTCTTACTCCTCCTACTTGCATGTGACACTGGGCTTAGGATCTGCATAGGAAACACACACACAAGCACACACCTACCTTTGTTGCCTGCAGATGCCTCCTTGGCTGTCCCCAAACGGTATCAAACCAACACCCACGGGAAGCTGTAAGCATAGAGGACATGCCTGCACCCCATTGGACTTACCTGTGTGGGTTAAACCCGGGTTATTTGACAACCTATGGCGGTGATGGTTCTGCTCAGGCAGAGCAGTGCTGATGCTCCTCATAAAGCTGTCGCTGCTGTGAAGGTTCTAGGTGACATCACAAATCCCTATGGTTACATACACAACAAAGCTGGGTTGTTGTTGTTTACACTCTGCAAGGCCTGTGGAAGTGAGTGACATCATAGCACTGTAGTTCTGAGGGTTCTAGATGGATGCAACAATCTCCTGTTGCTTCTATGAAGGCCATAATAGACGACATCACCAAACAGCTCCATAGTCACATACACAGCAAAGGAGAGATGTTGTTTACACCTAGTGATGTCAGTGGTATTGAGTGACATCACAGCACAGTGCTAAGGCTCCTGGGCCTGGACACAGCAGCGGCTGCAATATCTCAACGGAGAATACGTTTATATATATGTGTGTGTGTGCGCGTATATATATATATATATATATATATATATATATATATATATATATTTCTCCGCCGAAATCACTTTTAAACCCATTTCCACCTTTTTTTCCCTTCTCTTCCTCTTACTTTTTTTTCACGTTTTTTTACGTTTTTCTCCTTTTCGCCTCTTTTCTGGGCGTATTATTCTTCTTTTTCTTCTTTTTTTTCGTCTAATGCATACCCCATCAGTGCAGCAATGCTTATTCAATACCGCCAGCAGATGGAGACACTGGGGGATAATTTTCTAAGGATTTATACTGATTTTTCCTGTCTGAATTTGTCGCACAGAAAGTTGCAGGCCAAATATGTGTGACATTTCTGCGACTTTAGCTTCTAGAGCATTTTTACAACATTATACATAGGTGCTGAATACATAAAAAGCGACTGTTCAGTGACAGACAAGTCGCATCGGCTGAAAGTAGGCCAGAATGTCAGTCCATGTTGGAGCAGGTTTAGATACAGTCTAAAGTATAGATCTCAAAGTCTGTGCACAGAATTTAGCAAGGGCCTCGCACCTTCTGATGCATCAGGTAGGTGCACAATAGCATAGCCTAACCCTCTGTACTTTGGTCTATATTGATGCGGGACATAGACAGCCAGCTGATGACCAATCCATTAGTGCAATGGATGGCTGGAAGCATTTGTCTTTGCCTTTGCAATACCACAGAAGCAATGCATGGTCAATGTACAGCAATGACACACCTGTGTGAACAGCCAGGAGACCCCCCCCCCCCCCATGTTATGTTACATAGTTACATAGTTAGTACGGTCGAAAAAAGACATATGTCCATCAAGTTCAACCAGGGAATTAAGGGGTAGGGGTGTGGCGCGATATTGGGGAAGGGATGAGATTTTATATTTCTTCATAAGCATTAATCTTATTTTGTCAATTAGGAACATTCAGCACCCACCCGCTATCAAGGCAGCTGCCTATCATGTCATGCCCTACCTGCACAGGTGTGCTGGCTACTCAAATGATCCAATTAAGGAGGCCATTTAGTCAGCAGCAGCAGAAGTCCTGTGCCTGGACGCTCCAACAGCGGCCAGACACAAGCAGAAGCAGAAGCAGCAGAAGCAGCAGCAGCACCACCTTTTGTTTTTTGGCTGCAGCAGCAGCAAGGCCCACAGGGCGGGCTAGCTGGCTAGCCAGCAAGCAGGTAGCAATGAAAGTAGGAATCTTTCTTTTTAACCCTGTAAGGGGGTGGTGCACTGTACCCGAAGATACTGCCATATCGGGTCAATGCATAGGGCGACGGAAGCAAGCTTCGAAATCGGCCCCCGTTCTCAAAAATCCATTTAATATATGGTCCCCAGATAGGGGACGTATCAGATATTAAACTGATAAGAACAGATACTACACTTGATCTTAGCCAAAAGGCCGAGAAGCGATAACCGTGAAAGGGGCGGGCCCAACAAGGTGCCCTTCATGGGCACTATCACTGCTTGCTGTCAGGGAGGCTGCCAGACAATTTTCCATGCACACTCTGGGCTGGGGGGCAGTCAACCACCAGTACACACAGCAGAACCTAAACCCATACCATTATTGCTAAGCAGCAAGACAGGGGCCCATTGCACTCCCACGGGGCCTTTTTAAATGCAATCCATAACCCGGATTTGCCAGGAACCCTTCTTACTCCTCCTACTTGCATGTGACACTGGGCTTAGGATCTGCATAGGAAACACACACACAAGCACACACCTACCTTTGTTGCCTGCAGATGCCTCCTTGGCTGTCCCCAAACGGTATCAAACCAACACCCACGGGAAGCTGTAAGCATAGAGGACATGCCTGCACCCCATTGGACTTACCTGTGTGGGTTAAACCCGGGTTATTTGACAACCTATGGCGGTGATGGTTCTGCTCAGGCAGAGCAGTGCTGATGCTCCTCATAAAGCTGTCGCTGCTGTGAAGGTTCTAGGTGACATCACAAATCCCTATGGTTACATACACAACAAAGCTGGGTTGTTGTTGTTTACACTCTGCAAGGCCTGTGGAAGTGAGTGACATCATAGCACTGTAGTTCTGAGGGTTCTAGATGGATGCAACAATCTCCTGTTGCTTCTATGAAGGCCATAATAGACGACATCACCAAACAGCTCCATAGTCACATACACAGCAAAGGAGAGATGTTGTTTACACCTAGTGATGTCAGTGGTATTGAGTGACATCACAGCACAGTGCTAAGGCTCCTGGGCCTGGACACAGCAGCGGCTGCAATATCTCAACGGAGAATACGTTTATATATATGTGTGTGTGTGCGCGTATATATATATATATATATATATATATATATATATATATTTCTCCGCCGAAATCACTTTTAAACCCATTTCCACCTTTTTTTCCCTTCTCTTCCTCTTACTTTTTTTTCACGTTTTTTTACGTTTTTCTCCTTTTCGCCTCTTTTCTGGGCGTATTATTCTTCTTTTTCTTCTTTTTTTTCGTCTAATGCATACCCCATCAGTGCAGCAATGCTTATTCAATACCGCCAGCAGATGGAGACACTGGGGGATAATTTTCTAAGGATTTATACTGATTTTTCCTGTCTGAATTTGTCGCACAGAAAGTTGCAGGCCAAATATGTGTGACATTTCTGCGACTTTAGCTTCTAGAGCATTTTTACAACATTATACATAGGTGCTGAATACATAAAAAGCGACTGTTCAGCGACAGACAAGTCGCATCGGCTGAAAGTAGGCCAGAATGTCAGTCCATGTTGGAGCAGGTTTAGATACAGTCTAAAGTATAGATCTCAAAGTCTGTGCACAGAATTTAGCAAGGGCCTCGCACCTTCTGATGCATCAGGTAGGTGCACAATAGCATAGCCTAACCCTCTGTACTTTGGTCTATATTGATGCGGGACATAGACAGCCAGCTGATGACCAATCCATTAGTGCAATGGATGGCTGGAAGCATTTGTCTTTGCCTTTGCAATACCACAGAAGCAATGCATGGTCAATGTACAGCAATGACACACCTGTGTGAACAGCCAGGAGACCCCCCCCCCCCCCATGTTATGTTACATAGTTACATAGTTAGTACGGTCGAAAAAAGACATATGTCCATCAAGTTCAACCAGGGAATTAAGGGGTAGGGGTGTGGCGCGATATTGGGGAAGGGATGAGATTTTATATTTCTTCATAAGCATTAATCTTATTTTGTCAATTAGGAACATTCAGCACCCACCCGCTATCAAGGCAGCTGCCTATCATGTCATGCCCTACCTGCACAGGTGTGCTGGCTACTCAAATGATCCAATTAAGGAGGCCATTTAGTCAGCAGCAGCAGAAGTCCTGTGCCTGGACGCTCCAACAGCGGCCAGACACAAGCAGAAGCAGAAGCAGCAGAAGCAGCAGCAGCACCACCTTTTGTTTTTTGGCTGCAGCAGCAGCAAGGCCCACAGGGCTGGCTAGCTGGCTAGCCAGCAAGCAGGTAGCAATGAAAGTAGGAATCTTTCTTTTTAACCCTGTAAGGGGGTGGTGCACTGTACCCGAAGATACTGCCATATCGGGTCAATGCATAGGGCGACGGAAGCAAGCTTCGAAATCGGCCCCCGTTCTCAAAAATCCATTTAATATATGGTCCCCATATAGGGGACGTATCAGATATTAAACTGATAAGAACAGATACTACACTTGATCTTAGCCAAAAGGCCGAGAAGCGATAACCGTGAAAGGGGCGGGCCCAACAAGGTGCCCTTCATGGGCACTATCACTGCTTGCTGTCAGGGAGGCTGCCAGACAATTTTCCATGCACACTCTGGGCTGGGGGGCAGTCAACCACCAGTACACACAGCAGAACCTAAACCCATACCATTATTGCTAAGCAGCAAGACAGGGGCCCATTGCACTCCCACGGGGCCTTTTTAAATGCAATCCATAACCCGGATTTGCCAGGAACCCTTCTTACTCCTCCTACTTGCATGTGACACTGGGCTTAGGATCTGCATAGGAAACACACACACAAGCACACACCTACCTTTGTTGCCTGCAGATGCCTCCTTGGCTGTCCCCAAACGGTATCAAACCAACACCCACGGGAAGCTGTAAGCATAGAGGACATGCCTGCACCCCATTGGACTTACCTGTGTGGGTTAAACCCGGGTTATTTGACAACCTATGGCGGTGATGGTTCTGCTCAGGCAGAGCAGTGCTGATGCTCCTCATAAAGCTGTCGCTGCTGTGAAGGTTCTAGGTGACATCACAAATCCCTATGGTTACATACACAACAAAGCTGGGTTGTTGTTGTTTACACTCTGCAAGGCCTGTGGAAGTGAGTGACATCATAGCACTGTAGTTCTGAGGGTTCTAGATGGATGCAACAATCTCCTGTTGCTTCTATGAAGGCCATAATAGACGACATCACCAAACAGCTCCATAGTCACATACACAGCAAAGGAGAGATGTTGTTTACACCTAGTGATGTCAGTGGTATTGAGTGACATCACAGCACAGTGCTAAGGCTCCTGGGCCTGGACACAGCAGCGGCTGCAATATCTCAACGGAGAATACGTTTATATATATGTGTGTGTGTGCGCGTATATATATATATATATATATATATATATATATATATTTCTCCGCCGAAATCACTTTTAAACCCATTTCCACCTTTTTTTCCCTTCTCTTCCTCTTACTTTTTTTTCACGTTTTTTTACGTTTTTCTCCTTTTCGCCTCTTTTCTGGGCGTATTATTCTTCTTTTTCTTCTTTTTTTTCGTCTAATGCATACCCCATCAGTGCAGCAATGCTTATTCAATACCGCCAGCAGATGGAGACACTGGGGGATAATTTTCTAAGGATTTATACTGATTTTTCCTGTCTGAATTTGTCGCACAGAAAGTTGCAGGCCAAATATGTGTGACATTTCTGCGACTTTAGCTTCTAGAGCATTTTTACAACATTATACATAGGTGCTGAATACATAAAAAGCGACTGTTCAGCGACAGACAAGTCGCATCGGCTGAAAGTAGGCCAGAATGTCAGTCCATGTTGGAGCAGGTTTAGATACAGTCTAAAGTATAGATCTCAAAGTCTGTGCACAGAATTTAGCAAGGGCCTCGCACCTTCTGATGCATCAGGTAGGTGCACAATAGCATAGCCTAACCCTCTGTACTTTGGTCTATATTGATGCGGGACATAGACAGCCAGCTGATGACCAATCCATTAGTGCAATGGATGGCTGGAAGCATTTGTCTTTGCCTTTGCAATACCACAGAAGCAATGCATGGTCAATGTACAGCAATGACACACCTGTGTGAACAGCCAGGAGACCCCCCCCCCCCCCCATGTTATGTTACATAGTTACATAGTTAGTACGGTCGAAAAAAGACATATGTCCATCAAGTTCAACCAGGGAATTAAGGGGTAGGGGTGTGGCGCGATATTGGGGAAGGGATGAGATTTTATATTTCTTCATAAGCATTAATCTTATTTTGTCAATTAGGAACATTCAGCACCCACCCGCTATCAAGGCAGCTGCCTATCATGTCATGCCCTACCTGCACAGGTGTGCTGGCTACTCAAATGATCCAATTAAGGAGGCCATTTAGTCAGCAGCAGCAGAAGTCCTGTGCCTGGACGCTCCAACAGCGGCCAGACACAAGCAGAAGCAGAAGCAGCAGAAGCAGCAGCAGCACCACCTTTTGTTTTTTGGCTGCAGCAGCAGCAAGGCCCACAGGGCTGGCTAGCTGGCTAGCCAGCAAGCAGGTAGCAATGAAAGTAGGAATCTTTCTTTTTAACCCTGTAAGGGGGTGGTGCACTGTACCCGAAGATACTGCCATATCGGGTCAATGCATAGGGCGACGGAAGCAAGCTTCGAAATCGGCCCCCGTTCTCAAAAATCCATTTAATATATGGTCCCCAGATAGGGGACGTATCAGATATTAAACTGATAAGAACAGATTTTTTTTTTTTTTTTTATCTAAAGCCGAGGAACGTGCTTTCGATTCACCCAAAGTGCAAGAAAAAGTGCAAACGTGTTACACTAAAAAAACGTGCACAAAGGATGCGGTCTATCGCAAGCCCTTCTCCGATAGGAGAGAGGCCCCCCAACAAACCTTACCCTTCGCCTCCGGACCAAAAGGTACCTGCGAGGTTCCAGGTTCGATGTCCCTTTTCGCCGAAGCTACTAGGGGACCACAAATGCTCCCGGCATCCCCCTTGGCGTTAGCCAAGGTATCTGCCCGCAGAGCCAATTACGGTAGGTACCCTGCCAAAGCAGGAGTACCCGGGGTGTTTGCAGGGAGGTGCGGAACCTAATGGCCACACACACCTCCCCTAGACCGCCAGGAGGGACACCCAGAAGGGCTACCGCATCCTGACAAATCCTGTGAACACACAACACGCAAAAAGTGACACAGTGAGACAAAAAAGAAATAAATAAGTGAATGTGTGCAGATATACTGCCCGGACATCCGGCCGGATCTATAAAAATTTCTCTGATCCTAGCCAGAAGGCCGGGAATCAAGAGGTGAGTGCCACAAGGTGAAGAGATTATGGTGCCCGTGCTTCAACTCAGTGAGCCTATTCTCCCAGTGAGTTTCGGCACCTCGGGGTCACCACTCCCCGAGGCACAAAAGTACCTCGGCTCTAGACCCTCTCAGCCTCATGGCGAGACCCGGAGGGAACAGGTCACATCGGGGCAGCCGTCGAGCTGATTCCTCAGAACCAGCCCCGGAAAGCCCTGGTACACCTGCATCCTCCATGCAGCACCCATCCCCACCAGCATGAAAACTGATAAGAACAGATACTACACTTGATCTTAGCCAAAAGGCCGAGAAGCGATAACCGTGAAAGGGGCGGGCCCAACAAGGTGCCCTTCATGGGCACTATCACTGCTTGCTGTCAGGGAGGCTGCCAGACAATTTTCCATGCACACTCTGGGCTGGGGGGCAGTCAACCACCAGTACACACAGCAGAACCTAAACCCATACCATTATTGCTAAGCAGCAAGACAGGGGCCCATTGCACTCCCACGGGGCCTTTTTAAATGCAATCCATAACCCGGATTTGCCAGGAACCCTTCTTACTCCTCCTACTTGCATGTGACACTGGGCTTAGGATCTGCATAGGAAACACACACACAAGCACACACCTACCTTTGTTGCCTGCAGATGCCTCCTTGGCTGTCCCCAAACGGTATCAAACCAACACCCACGGGAAGCTGTAAGCATAGAGGACATGCCTGCACCCCATTGGACTTACCTGTGTGGGTTAAACCCGGGTTATTTGACAACCTATGGCGGTGATGGTTCTGCTCAGGCAGAGCAGTGCTGATGCTCCTCATAAAGCTGTCGCTGCTGTGAAGGTTCTAGGTGACATCACAAATCCCTATGGTTACATACACAACAAAGCTGGGTTGTTGTTGTTTACACTCTGCAAGGCCTGTGGAAGTGAGTGACATCATAGCACTGTAGTTCTGAGGGTTCTAGATGGATGCAACAATCTCCTGTTGCTTCTATGAAGGCCATAATAGACGACATCACCAAACAGCTCCATAGTCACATACACAGCAAAGGAGAGATGTTGTTTACACCTAGTGATGTCAGTGGTATTGAGTGACATCACAGCACAGTGCTAAGGCTCCTGGGCCTGGACACAGCAGCGGCTGCAATATCTCAACGGAGAATACGTTTATATATATGTGTGTGTGTGCGCGTATATATATATATATATATATATATATATATATATATATATATATATTTCTCCGCCGAAATCACTTTTAAACCCATTTCCACCTTTTTTTCCCTTCTCTTCCTCTTACTTTTTTTTCACGTTTTTTTACGTTTTTCTCCTTTTCGCCTCTTTTCTGGGCGTATTATTCTTCTTTTTTTTCGTCTAATGCATACCCCATCAGTGCAGCAATGCTTATTCAATACCGCCAGCAGATGGAGACACTGGGGGATAATTTTCTATGGATTTATACTGATTTTTCCTGTCTGAATTTGTCGCACAGAAAGTTGCAGGCCAAATATGTGTGACATTTCTGCGACTTTAGCTTCTAGAGCATTTTTACAACATTATACATAGGTGCTGAATACATAAAAAGCGACTGTTCAGCGACAGACAAGTCGCATCGGCTGAAAGTAGGCCAGAATGTCAGTCCATGTTGGAGCAGGTTTAGATACAGTCTAAAGTATAGATCTCAAAGTCTGTGCACAGAATTTAGCAAGGGCCTCGCACCTTCTGATGCATCAGGTAGGTGCACAATAGCATAGCCTAACCCTCTGTACTTTGGTCTATATTGATGCGGGACATAGACAGCCAGCTGATGACCAATCCATTAGTGCAATGGATGGCTGGAAGCATTTGTCTTTGCCTTTGCAATACCACAGAAGCAATGCATGGTCAATGTACAGCAATGACACACCTGTGTGAACAGCCAGGAGACCCCCCCCCCCATGTTATGTTACATAGTTACATAGTTAGTACGGTCGAAAAAAGACATATGTCCATCAAGTTCAACCAGGGAATTAAGGGGTAGGGGTGTGGCGCGATATTGGGGAAGGGATGAGATTTTATATTTCTTCATAAGCATTAATCTTATTTTGTCAATTAGGAACATTCAGCACCCACCCGCTATCAAGGCAGCTGCCTATCATGTCATGCCCTACCTGCACAGGTGTGCTGGCTACTCAAATGATCCAATTAAGGAGGCCATTTAGTCAGCAGCAGCAGAAGTCCTGTGCCTGGACGCTCCAACAGCGGCCAGACACAAGCAGAAGCAGAAGCAGCAGAAGCAGCAGCAGCACCACCTTTTGTTTTTTGGCTGCAGCAGCAGCAAGGCCCACAGGGCTGGCTAGCTGGCTAGCCAGCAAGCAGGTAGCAATGAAAGTAGGAATCTTTCTTTTTAACCCTGTAAGGGGGTGGTGCACTGTACCCGAAGATACTGCCATATCGGGTCAATGCATAGGGCGACGGAAGCAAGCTTCGAAATCGGCCCCCGTTCTCAAAAATCCATTTAATATATGGTCCCCAGAAAGGGGACGTATCAGATATTAAACTGATAAGAACAGATACTACACTTGATCTTAGCCAAAAGGCCGAGAAGCGATAACCGTGAAAGGGGCGGGCCCAACAAGGTGCCCTTCATGGGCACTATCACTGCTTGCTGTCAGGGAGGCTGCCAGACAATTTTCCATGCACACTCTGGGCTGGGGGGCAGTCAACCACCAGTACACACAGCAGAACCTAAACCCATACCATTATTGCTAAGCAGCAAGACAGGGGCCCATTGCACTCCCACGGGGCCTTTTTAAATGCAATCCATAACCCGGATTTGCCAGGAACCCTTCTTACTCCTCCTACTTGCATGTGACACTGGGCTTAGGATCTGCATAGGAAACACACACACAAGCACACACCTACCTTTGTTGCCTGCAGATGCCTCCTTGGCTGTCCCCAAACGGTATCAAACCAACACCCACGGGAAGCTGTAAGCATAGAGGACATGCCTGCACCCCATTGGACTTACCTGTGTGGGTTAAACCCGGGTTATTTGACAACCTATGGCGGTGATGGTTCTGCTCAGGCAGAGCAGTGCTGATGCTCCTCATAAAGCTGTCGCTGCTGTGAAGGTTCTAGGTGACATCACAAATCCCTATGGTTACATACACAACAAAGCTGGGTTGTTGTTGTTTACACTCTGCAAGGCCTGTGGAAGTGAGTGACATCATAGCACTGTAGTTCTGAGGGTTCTAGATGGATGCAACAATCTCCTGTTGCTTCTATGAAGGCCATAATAGACGACATCACCAAACAGCTCCATAGTCACATACACAGCAAAGGAGAGATGTTGTTTACACCTAGTGATGTCAGTGGTATTGAGTGACATCACAGCACAGTGCTAAGGCTCCTGGGCCTGGACACAGCAGCGGCTGCAATATCTCAACGGAGAATACGTTTATATATATGTGTGTGTGTGCGCGTATAAATTTATATATATATATATATATATATATATATATATATATATATATATATATATTTCTCCGCCGAAATCACTTTTAAACCCATTTCCACCTTTTTCTCCCTTCTCTTCCTCTTACATTTTTTTCACGTTTTTTTACGTTTTTCTCCTTTTCGCCTCTTTTCTGGGCGTATTATTCTTCTTTTTCTTCTTTTTTTTCGTCTAATGCATACCCCATCAGTGCAGCAATGCTTATTCAATACCGCCAGCAGATGGAGACACTGGGGGATAATTTTCTAAGGATTTATACTGATTTTTCCTGTCTGAATTTGTCGCACAGAAAGTTGCAGGCCAAATATGTGTGACATTTCTGCGACTTTAGCTTCTAGAGCATTTTTACAACATTATACATAGGTGCTGAATACATAAAAAGCGACTGTTCAGCGACAGACAAGTCGCATCGGCTGAAAGTAGGCCAGAATGTCAGTCCATGTTGGAGCAGGTTTAGATACAGTCTAAAGTATAGATCTCAAAGTCTGTGCACAGAATTTAGCAAGGGCCTCGCACCTTCTGATGCATCAGGTAGGTGCACAATAGCATAGCCTAACCCTCTGTACTTTGGTCTATATTGATGCGGGACATAGACAGCCAGCTGATGACCAATCCATTAGTGCAATGGATGGCTGGAAGCATTTGTCTTTGCCTTTGCAATACCACAGAAGCAATGCATGGTCAATGTACAGCAATGACACACCTGTGTGAACAGCCAGGAGACCCCCCCCCTCCCCCCCCCATGTTATGTTACATAGTTACATAGTTAGTACGGTCGAAAAAAGACATATGTCCATCAAGTTCAACCAGGGAATTAAGGGGTAGGGGTGTGGCGCGATATTGGGGAAGGGATGAGATTTTATATTTCTTCATAAGCATTAATCTTATTTTGTCAATTAGGAACATTCAGCACCCACCCGCTATCAAGGCAGCTGCCTATCATGTCATGCCCTACCTGCACAGGTGTGCTGGCTACTCAAATGATCCAATTAAGGAGGCCATTTAGTCAGCAGCAGCAGAAGTCCTGTGCCTGGACGCTCCAACAGCGGCCAGACACAAGCAGAAGCAGAAGCAGCAGAAGCAGCAGCAGCACCACCTTTTGTTTTTTGGCTGCAGCAGCAGCAAGGCCCACAGGGCTGGCTAGCTGGCTAGCCAGCAAGCAGGTAGCAATGAAAGTAGGAATCTTTCTTTTTAACCCTGTAAGGGGGTGGTGCACTGTACCCGAAGATACTGCCATATCGGGTCAATGCATAGGGCGACGGAAGCAAGCTTCGAAATCGGCCCCCGTTCTCAAAAATCCATTTAATATATGGTCCCCAGATAGGGGACGTATCAGATATTAAACTGATAAGAACAGATTTTTTTTTTTTTTTTTTTTTTTTTTTTTTTTCCTCAGTTACAGACTATTGTTTGGACGATCATCAGGTCACCTACCAAGACTCGTCACTTAAAACAATATCTGAAAAAACATCATACGGAAAAAACTAACTAAGGGAACCGAGTGCCAAGAAAAAGTGACCAAACAACAAAACAAAAAAACATGTCAAAAACAATCACAGAAATTGGTCAAAAACTTACAGCTTTCTCCTTTACGTACTTCTTATAAATTTTTCCATCGTGTATGCATCCAGATTTTCTCCGCTTCTTCTTCACCAATTCTCTTTTTGTCCAGTAGAAAGATAGTAAAAATCCTTCCTAAAAACAATCTTTTCAATTCCCTCGGAGAAATAACAACATTTTTAAAAACAAGCAAATTGCGTGAGTCCCATAAAACCTCTTTAAAAACAGAAAAAAGAATCCAATTAGTACGTGTATCTTCCTTTTTACTAAGATCTTGACCAATAAAAACTTTCTCAAAAGAAAAACTGTTATATCCAGTGAGTTGGATTAAAAACTTCTTTAAAAACATAAAAAATTCTTTTGCATAAAAACAGTCCCAATAAAGGTGCACTAAGTCTTCTCTACCTCCACAACCCTCTCTTGGGCATCTGTCACTTATTCTCAAACCTCTTCCATTTAAAAAAGATCGGGTTGGGAGGCAGCCATGAAAGGACATCCAACTAACGTCTTTTTGTCTGTTTGATAGTCCAATAACTTTAAAAAACTTCCAAATCTTCACAGACTGAGCATTAGTGGAGAATGGTACTTCATATAATCTCTCATTTTTCCTTATTTCTTGTTCTATTTTCTTTTTATCAGGTTCACCTAAAGAGCTCAAACCAAATTGATCATTGAAAGACCTGAGGAGCACATAGAAGGTAGGTATCACATGTGCTATGGGTCTCCTCAAATCCCTCTCACACCAGCCCCATTTGGAAAACAACCATCCTGCAAGGTATTTACTCATGTCTGCCGCCCTATTATTGCACTGTATCAATTTAAAAATTAAAAGAAAATAGTGCACCTTTAAAAACAGATCAATGTTTGGAAAGTTATATCCGCCCAAATTCATACTCTTCATCACTTCTTCTCTTCTCATTTTCTCCATCTTAGACCCCCAGAAGAACACAAAAAGCTTCCTTGTGACTCTCCTAGTCCATAACTTCCCTGGAGGAAGCACCATAGCCGTATACAAGAGAAGCGGTAGGATTACAGACTTAATGATAAGAACTTTCCCTTTAAGTGACAAGTTCCTTAACCTCCAGAAGGATAGCTTCTTCTCAATTTTACTGTCCAAAGTCTCATAACTTTTCTTTCCTTTGAGGTCTTTATCAAATATCACTCCCAGCACTTCAATGTCTTCTTTTTCCTTAACACCATCCACTACTATATTCTCTTGGTTCCCAAAACTGCATAATTGGCACTTCCCCCAGTTCACATTCATCCCAGCCACACAACAAAAAATCCTCACATGCAAATTTACTCTGTTGAGATCTGCTTGGGATGTACAAGTAAAAACCACATCGTCCATATAACTTAAAACCTTTAACTTACTACCATCACTACCTGGAATAAAAACACCACTCACACATTTATCTTTCTGCACATTCTTCAACAGGCCCTCTATAACGCATATAAACAGAATTGGGGAGAGTGGGCATCCCTGTCTGACTCCAGACAAGACATTAAAAGCAGGCCCCACATGCCCATTTACTAAAATCTGACTTGTCACCCCATGATAAAAACTCATAATAACAGATAATAACTTTTCTGGAATACCTAAGTGTTTTAAAGCAATGAACATAAAATCATGTGCAACCTTATCATAAGCCTTTTCGAAATCTATGGACTCAACAAACAGTGCATTCTTGTTAAAGTTACTGTAATAAATAGAGTCTCTTAAAAGCAATAAATTATCTGTTATTTTTCTTTTCGGTACTGCACAAACTTGGTATTCTCCCACAAGGTGGTCCACTACATCACTCAGTCTATTAGCCACAATCTTAGCAATTATCTTGTAGTCACAATTTAATAAAGTTATAGGTCTCCAATTTTTAAGATCTCTGCCATCACCTTTTTTATGAATTAATGTTATGACCCCTTTCTTCATAGATTCAGCTAAAACACCTGAGTTAAAAACATATTGCACCACCCGTGTAAACTCTTTACTTAAAATATTCCAGAACGCGGAATAAAACTCAGCGGGGAGACCATCACAGCCTGGTGTCTTCCCTTTGGCCATCTTATCCAGGGCCTGCTTGATCTCCCCTTCACTAACATCATCAATCAAAAAATCTACTTTTTCAACAGGAACATTATTCTCCAAAATATTACAATAATCATTCATCTCCGTCTCACTGGCTCTGCTCTTATTACTAAAGAGTGTCTCATAAAATCTGCCAATCTCCTTCACCATCTCCTCTCCAAAAACTTCCCCCGTAGGGGTAAAAACAGATTTAAAAACACCTTTAGCATTAAAACATTTTTTAAAGAAATACCGTGTACACTGCTCATTTTCTTCTAGGTGCTGCACTTTAGACTTATATACAATATTCCTTCCCTTTTCCAACAACCTTTTTTTCATCTCCCCCTTCACCTTAACAATCTCATCCTCCACCTCCACACCAACACGTTTAAACTTATAGAGAGTCTCTAACCGGGATACAAGCCTTTCATCACTCCTCCTCTTCTCTTGTGCTCTCTTTATGCAAAACATCTTAAAGAAATTAGAAAACTCTCCTTTAGCCCATTCCCACCACACTAAGACATTACTAAAATCAGGTTGTTTAGAAACACAGGATAAAAACACATGATTAAAACCAGCCATTACTTCCTCATCTTCCAATAGACTTACATTTAATTTCCAGAGCCCCCTCCCAAAATGAAGGGACTCTGTGACACTTATCTCAGCCGACACCATCTTGTGGTCTGAGAAAGTTGACATCATTTGATTGCACCGGACCACCTTAATCCCATCAGAGACCAGGATGTAATCGATCCGGGATTTACAGCGGCCACTATCTGATATGTACGTATATCTTTCATCAGTGCTAACCATCAGTCCAACATCAGTAAAATGCAAGTCTTGAATAATTTGATTTAAAACATTGGAAGTAATATCAGTTCTAACCTCAGCAGAGCTCTCACGATCATTGACGGATCTAATGCAGTTAAAATCGCCAACAATAATAGTATCTTCACGACCAGGGATAAAAAACTTAAGGGACTCTAAAAAAGACAAACGTGCTTGTTTTTCTGCTGGAGCATACACATTAAAAATTCTCATCCTCTGGCCCAAAACCTCAAAAATTAAAACCATACAACGACCAGGTACTAAAGTTTGGCAATTTAAAACTTTAATGTCCCTGTTTCGCAATAAAATCCCAACACCTTCATTTTTGTTTTCTGCACATGTGGACCAGAAGGACTGCCCACACTTCCACTCATTTGCATAAGGTGCTGACTTTATTGCACACTCCTGTAAACATATCACATCACTTCTAACATTCTCAAGAATATCAAAAATTGCAGCTCTCCTAATTTCAGACTCAATACTTCTTACATTAATAGTTGTTACAACCAAAGTCATAATAACTAGGAAAAGAAAACCAAATGCTTTAAAATCCATCTTAACTTAGAAATTAACATTTTGGCCTTCAACTTTCCTATGTAAACTTGCAAAACAATCAGGCGACCCTATGTTAGAGTCCCTGTCTATTTCATTATCACTACCAAGAACAAGGGCTTCCTGATCCTCAGACCAGCTCCCTGTCTTACACCTTTTATTCACAACCTGCACATCCTCATCTTCCTCCTCCTCTTCTTCCTTACTGCGAGAAACTCTCTGACCAGGTGTTAGAGATCTCTGAGATGACCCAACAACTTCCATTCCCTCCTCCTCCCCCACAATTGGGTTTGGACATTCAATATCATCCATAGCCTCTTCACTAGAAAGAACATCACCATACACTGTCTCAATTTTCTCCACCACTTTCACTTTTTTTGCTTTTTTCTTTTTCACCAAGGTAAATTCACCTCCCACACCTGTCTCCTCACCAGTCACAGCAGTGGAAACACCCTCCTCCCCTGACCTCTCCTGAGTGCTAATGTGCTCCACTATCACAGAACTTTCCTCAGCCACCTGTGCCACATTAACACTCACACTCACACTCTCACCAACTCCAGGAACAAACCTCCCTCCCCCTTTTTCTCTTTGTTCTCCTCTATTCCCAGCTGCATCAGCATAACTTCTCTTCTTTTTATACCACATATCACAGCCTCTTGCCAAATGTTCCTCACTTCCACAGATATCACATGTCTTCTTCTCTGTACAGATACTTGCTTCATGACCAGTTTTCCCACAATTTCTGCAACATTCTCCTTTCTCAGAGCAATAATCCTGCACATGGCCATAGGCATGGCACTTTCTACAATATTGCAACTGGCCTTCATAAAAGCAGAAACCTCTCTCTCCTCCGATAGAAAACACCTGTGGTATGCTCTTCCTTCCATCTTGCATTCCTTCATCTTTTTTAAATTTTACAATAAACTTTCTCTTACAATTAAAGTACCCAAACTTGTTCTTAAGTCTTCCTATAAATTTCACTTCCTCGCAATACCGGAACAAAAAGTTTGTAACCATTTCATCAGAAACCTTAGGATTATACATGTGGACAATTACTACCTTTGTTGTATTCATAAATAACGGTTCCACTTTAATCTTCTTCATTATAGCAGGCTCACTTTTCCTCTTCATTTCTTCAAGATCCATATAGACTCTCTGGCAAATCTCAGAACCACAAAAAGTAATATCATAAATTCCTTGCCTAGGAAAATCCTGTATAGCCAATACATTCCATACCTGTAGGTAATCAAGCTTGCGAAGAATCTCCACAACGATTTGGTCAAGTCCGATCGTCCCCCGGTGCTCGCCAGGAACGTAGATCCGCACCGTGTCCTCAAGTCCACGCGCCTTCTCGCTCATTTTTGCAGGTAAAACCCACGATCGCAGCTCAGCAACAATCCAGGGCCCCCCGTAAAGAGGGCCCCGATCACCACTCCTTTCAACCCAAACCACGCACAGAAATCCACACGTGATCTTAGCCAAAAGGCCGAGAAGCGATAACCGTGAAAGGGGCGGGCCCAACAAGGTGCCCTTCATGGGCACTATCACTGCTTGCTGTCAGGGAGGCTGCCAGACAATTTTCCATGCACACTCTGGGCTGGGGGGCAGTCAACCACCAGTACACACAGCAGAACCTAAACCCATACCATTATTGCTAAGCAGCAAGACAGGGGCCCATTGCACTCCCACGGGGCCTTTTTAAATGCAATCCATAACCCGGATTTGCCAGGAACCCTTCTTACTCCTCCTACTTGCATGTGACACTGGGCTTAGGATCTGCATAGGAAACACACACACAAGCACACACCTACCTTTGTTGCCTGCAGATGCCTCCTTGGCTGTCCCCAAACGGTATCAAACCAACACCCACGGGAAGCTGTAAGCATAGAGGACATGCCTGCACCCCATTGGACTTACCTGTGTGGGTTAAACCCGGGTTATTTGACAACCTATGGCGGTGATGGTTCTGCTCAGGCAGAGCAGTGCTGATGCTCCTCATAAAGCTGTCGCTGCTGTGAAGGTTCTAGGTGACATCACAAATCCCTATGGTTACATACACAACAAAGCTGGGTTGTTGTTGTTTACACTCTGCAAGGCCTGTGGAAGTGAGTGACATCATAGCACTGTAGTTCTGAGGGTTCTAGATGGATGCAACAATCTCCTGTTGCTTCTATGAAGGCCATAATAGACGACATCACCAAACAGCTCCATAGTCACATACACAGCAAAGGAGAGATGTTGTTTACACCTAGTGATGTCAGTGGTATTGAGTGACATCACAGCACAGTGCTAAGGCTCCTGGGCCTGGACACAGCAGCGGCTGCAATATCTCAACGGAGAATACGTTTATATATATGTGTGTGTGTGCGCGTATATATATATATATATATATATATATATATATATATATATTTCTCCGCCGAAATCACTTTTAAACCCATTTCCACCTTTTTTTCCCTTCTCTTCCTCTTACTTTTTTTTCACGTTTTTTTACGTTTTTCTCCTTTTCGCCTCTTTTCTGGGCGTATTATTCTTCTTTTTCTTCTTTTTTTTCGTCTAATGCATACCCCATCAGTGCAGCAATGCTTATTCAATACCGCCAGCAGATGGAGACACTGGGGGATAATTTTCTAAGGATTTATACTGATTTTTCCTGTCTGAATTTGTCGCACAGAAAGTTGCAGGCCAAATATGTGTGACATTTCTGCGACTTTAGCTTCTAGAGCATTTTTACAACATTATACATAGGTGCTGAATACATAAAAAGCGACTGTTCAGCGACAGACAAGTCGCATCGGCTGAAAGTAGGCCAGAATGTCAGTCCATGTTGGAGCAGGTTTAGATACAGTCTAAAGTATAGATCTCAAAGTCTGTGCACAGAATTTAGCAAGGGCCTCGCACCTTCTGATGCATCAGGTAGGTGCACAATAGCATAGCCTAACCCTCTGTACTTTGGTCTATATTGATGCGGGACATAGACAGCCAGCTGATGACCAATCCATTAGTGCAATGGATGGCTGGAAGCATTTGTCTTTGCCTTTGCAATACCACAGAAGCAATGCATGGTCAATGTACAGCAATGACACACCTGTGTGAACAGCCAGGAGACCCCCCCCCCCCCATGTTATGTTACATAGTTACATAGTTAGTACGGTCGAAAAAAGACATATGTCCATCAAGTTCAACCAGGGAATTAAGGGGTAGGGGTGTGGCGCGATATTGGGGAAGGGATGAGATTTTATATTTCTTCATAAGCATTAATCTTATTTTGTCAATTAGGAACATTCAGCACCCACCCGCTATCAAGGCAGCTGCCTATCATGTCATGCCCTACCTGCACAGGTGTGCTGGCTACTCAAATGATCCAATTAAGGAGGCCATTTAGTCAGCAGCAGCAGAAGTCCTGTGCCTGGACGCTCCAACAGCGGCCAGACACAAGCAGAAGCAGAAGCAGCAGAAGCAGCAGCAGCACCACCTTTTGTTTTTTGGCTGCAGCAGCAGCAAGGCCCACAGGGCTGGCTAGCTGGCTAGCCAGCAAGCAGGTAGCAATGAAAGTAGGAATCTTTCTTTTTAACCCTGTAAGGGGGTGGTGCACTGTACCCGAAGATACTGCCATATCGGGTCAATGCATAGGGCGACGGAAGCAAGCTTCGAAATCGGCCCCCGTTCTCAAAAATCCATTTAATATATGGTCCCCAGATAGGGGACGTATCAGATATTAAACTGATAAGAACAGATACTACACTTGATCTTAGCCAAAAGGCCGAGAAGCGATAACCGTGAAAGGGGCGGGCCCAACAAGGTGCCCTTCATGGGCACTATCACTGCTTGCTGTCAGGGAGGCTGCCAGACAATTTTCCATGCACACTCTGGGCTGGGGGGCAGTCAACCACCAGTACACACAGCAGAACCTAAACCCATACCATTATTGCTAAGCAGCAAGACAGGGGCCCATTGCACTCCCACGGGGCCTTTTTAAATGCAATCCATAACCCGGATTTGCCAGGAACCCTTCTTACTCCTCCTACTTGCATGTGACACTGGGCTTAGGATCTGCATAGGAAACACACACACAAGCACACACCTACCTTTGTTGCCTGCAGATGCCTCCTTGGCTGTCCCCAAACGGTATCAAACCAACACCCACGGGAAGCTGTAAGCATAGAGGACATGCCTGCACCCCATTGGACTTACCTGTGTGGGTTAAACCCGGGTTATTTGACAACCTATGGCGGTGATGGTTCTGCTCAGGCAGAGCAGTGCTGATGCTCCTCATAAAGCTGTCGCTGCTGTGAAGGTTCTAGGTGACATCACAAATCCCTATGGTTACATACACAACAAAGCTGGGTTGTTGTTGTTTACAGTCTGCAAGGCCTGTGGAAGTGAGTGACATCATAGCACTGTAGTTCTGAGGGTTCTAGATGGATGCAACAATCTCCTGTTGCTTCTATGAAGGCCATAATAGACGAGATCACCAAACAGCTCCATAGTCACATACACAGCAAAGGAGAGATGTTGTTTACACCTAGTGATGTCAGTGGTATTGAGTGACATCACAGCACAGTGCTAAGGCTCCTGGGCCTGGACACAGCAGCGGCTGCAATATCTCAACGGAGAATACGTTTATATATATGTGTGTGTGTGCGCGTATATATATATATATATATATATATATATATATATATTTCTCCGCCGAAATCACTTTTAAACCCATTTCCACCTTTTTTTCCCTTCTCTTCCTCTTACTTTTTTTTCACGTTTTTTTACGTTTTTCTCCTTTTCGCCTCTTTTCTGGGCGTATTATTCTTCTTTTTCTTCTTTTTTTTCGTCTAATGCATACCCCATCAGTGCAGCAATGCTTATTCAATACCGCCAGCAGATGAAGACACTGGGGGATAATTTTCTAAGGATTTATACTGATTTTTCCTGTCTGAATTTGTCGCACAGAAAGTTGCAGGCCAAATATGTGTGACATTTCTGCGACTTTAGCTTCTAGAGCATTTTTACAACATTATACATAGGTGCTGAATACATAAAAAGCGACTGTTCAGCGACAGACAAGTCGCATCGGCTGAAAGTAGGCCAGAATGTCAGTCCATGTTGGAGCAGGTTTAGATACAGTCTAAAGTATAGATCTCAAAGTCTGTGCACAGAATTTAGCAAGGGCCTCGCACCTTCTGATGCATCAGGTAGGTGCACAATAGCATAGCCTAACCCTCTGTACTTTGGTCTATATTGATGCGGGACATAGACAGCCAGCTGATGACCAATCCATTAGTGCAATGGATGGCTGGAAGCATTTGTCTTTGCCTTTGCAATACCACAGAAGCAATGCATGGTCAATGTACAGCAATGACACACCTGTGTGAACAGCCAGGAGACCCCCCCCCCCCCCCATGTTATGTTACATAGTTACATAGTTAGTACGGTCGAAAAAAGACATATGTCCATCAAGTTCAACCAGGGAATTAAGGGGTAGGGGTGTGGCGCGATATTGGGGAAGGGATGAGATTTTATATTTCTTTATAAGCATTAATCTTATTTTGTCAATTAGGAACATTCAGCACCCACCCGCTATCAAGGCAGCTGCCTATCATGTCATGCCCTACCTGCACAGGTGTGCTGGCTACTCAAATGATCCAATTAAGGAGGCCATTTAGTCAGCAGCAGCAGAAGTCCTGTGCCTGGACGCTCCAACAGCGGCCAGACACAAGCAGAAGCAGAAGCAGCAGAAGCAGCAGAAGCAGCAGCAGCACCACCTTTTGTTTTTTGGCTGCAGCAGCAGCAAGGCCCACAGGGCTGGCTAGCTGGCTAGCCAGCAAGCAGGTAGCAATGAAAGTAGGAATCTTTCTTTTTAACCCTGTAAGGGGGTGGTGCACTGTACCCGAAGATACTGCCATATCGGGTCAATGCATAGGGCGACGGAAGCAAGCTTCGAAATCGGCCCCCGTTCTCAAAAATCCATTTAATATATGGTCCCCAGATAGGGGACGTATCAGATATTAAACTGATAAGAACAGATACTACACTTGATCTTAGCCAAAAGGCCGAGAAGCGATAACCGTGAAAGGGGCGGGCCCAACAAGGTGCCCTTCATGGGCACTATCACTGCTTGCTGTCAGGGAGGCTGCCAGACAATTTTCCATGCACACTCTGGGCTGGGGGGCAGTCAACCACCAGTACACACAGCAGAACCTAAACCCATACCATTATTGCTAAGCAGCAAGACAGGGGCCCATTGCACTCCCACGGGGCCTTTTTAAATGCAATCCATAACCCGGATTTGCCAGGAACCCTTCTTACTCCTCCTACTTGCATGTGACACCGGGCTTAGGATCTGCATAGGAAACACACACACAAGCACACACCTACCTTTGTTGCCTGCAGATGCCTCCTTGGCTGTCCCCAAACGGTATCAAACCAACACCCACGGGAAGCTGTAAGCATAGAGGACATGCCTGCACCCCATTGGACTTACCTGTGTGGGTTAAACCCGGGTTATTTGACAACCTATGGCGGTGATGGTTCTGCTCAGGCAGAGCAGTGCTGATGCTCCTCATAAAGCTGTCGCTGCTGTGAAGGTTCTAGGTGACATCACAAATCCCTATGGTTACATACACAACAAAGCTGGGTTGTTGTTGTTTACACTCTGCAAGGCCTGTGGAAGTGAGTGACATCATAGCACTGTAGTTCTGAGGGTTCTAGATGGATGCAACAATCTCCTGTTGCTTCTATGAAGGCCATAATAGACGACATCACCAAACAGCTCCATAGTCACATACACAGCAAAGGAGAGATGTTGTTTACACCTAGTGATGTCAGTGGTATTGAGTGACATCACAGCACAGTGCTAAGGCTCCTGGGCCTGGACACAGCAGCGGCTGCAATATCTCAACGGAGAATACGTTTATATATATGTGTGTGTGTGCGCGTATATATATATATATATATATATATATATATATATATATATATATTTCTCCGCCGAAATCACTTTTAAACCCATTTCCACCTTTTTTTCCCTTCTCTTCCTCTTACTTTTTTTTCACGTTTTTTTACGTTTTTCTCCTTTTCGCCTCTTTTCTGGGCGTATTATTCTTCTTTTTCTTCTTTTTTTTCGTCTAATGCATACCCCATCAGTGCAGCAATGCTTATTCAATACCGCCAGCAGATGGAGACACTGGGGGATAATTTTCTAAGGATTTATACTGATTTTTCCTGTCTGAATTTGTCGCACAGAAAGTTGCAGGCCAAATATGTGTGACATTTCTGCGACTTTAGCTTCTAGAGCATTTTTACAACATTATACATAGGTGCTGAATACATAAAAAGCGACTGTTCAGCGACAGACAAGTCGCATCGGCTGAAAGTAGGCCAGAATGTCAGTCCATGTTGGAGCAGGTTTAGATACAGTCTAAAGTATAGATCTCAAAGTCTGTGCACAGAATTTAGCAAGGGCCTCGCACCTTCTGATGCATCAGGTAGGTGCACAATAGCATAGCCTAACCCTCTGTACTTTGGTCTATATTGATGCGGGACATAGACAGCCAGCTGATGACCAATCCATTAGTGCAATGGATGGCTGGAAGCATTTGTCTTTGCCTTTGCAATACCACAGAAGCAATGCATGGTCAATGTACAGCAATGACACACCTGTGTGAACAGCCAGGAGACCCCCCCCCCCCCCCCATGTTATGTTACATAGTTACATAGTTAGTACGGTCGAAAAAAGACATATGTCCATCAAGTTCAACCAGGGAATTAAGGGGTAGGGGTGTGGCGCGATATTGGGGAAGGGATGAGATTTTATATTTCTTTATAAGCATTAATCTTATTTTGTCAATTAGGAACATTCAGCACCCACCCGCTATCAAGGCAGCTGCCTATCATGTCATGCCCTACCTGCACAGGTGTGCTGGCTACTCAAATGATCCAATTAAGGAGGCCATTTAGTCAGCAGCAGCAGAAGTCCTGTGCCTGGACGCTCCAACAGCGGCCAGACACAAGCAGAAGCAGAAGCAGCAGCAGCACCACCTTTTGTTTTTTGGCTGCAGCAGCAGCAAGGCCCACAGGGCTGGCTAGCTGGCTAGCCAGCAAGCAGGTAGCAATGAAAGTAGGAATCTTTCTTTTTAACCCTGTAAGGGGGTGGTGCACTGTACCCGAAGATACTGCCATATCGGGTCAATGCATAGGGCGACGGAAGCAAGCTTCGAAATCGGCCCCCGTTCTCAAAAATCCATTTAATATATGGTCCCCAGATAGGGGACGTATCAGATATTAAACTGATAAGAACAGATACTACACTTGATCTTAGCCAAAAGGCCGAGAAGCGATAACCGTGAAAGGGGCGGGCCCAACAAGGTGCCCTTCATGGGCACTATCACTGCTTGCTGTCAGGGAGGCTGCCAGACAATTTTCCATGCACACTCTGGGCTGGGGGGCAGTCAACCACCAGTACACACAGCAGAACCTAAACCCATACCATTATTGCTAAGCAGCAAGACAGGGGCCCATTGCACTCCCACGGGGCCTTTTTAAATGCAATCCATAACCCGGATTTGCCAGGAACCCTTCTTACTCCTCCTACTTGCATGTGACACCGGGCTTAGGATCTGCATAGGAAACACACACACAAGCACACACCTACCTTTGTTGCCTGCAGATGCCTCCTTGGCTGTCCCCAAACGGTATCAAACCAACACCCACGGGAAGCTGTAAGCATAGAGGACATGCCTGCACCCCATTGGACTTACCTGTGTGGGTTAAACCCGGGTTATTTGACAACCTATGGCGGTGATGGTTCTGCTCAGGCAGAGCAGTGCTGATGCTCCTCATAAAGCTGTCGCTGCTGTGAAGGTTCTAGGTGACATCACAAATCCCTATGGTTACATACACAACAAAGCTGGGTTGTTGTTGTTTACACTCTGCAAGGCCTGTGGAAGTGAGTGACATCATAGCACTGTAGTTCTGAGGGTTCTAGATGGATGCAACAATCTCCTGTTGCTTCTATGAAGGCCATAATAGACGACATCACCAAACAGCTCCATAGTCACATACACAGCAAAGGAGAGATGTTGTTTACACCTAGTGATGTCAGTGGTATTGAGTGACATCACAGCACAGTGCTAAGGCTCCTGGGCCTGGACACAGCAGCGGCTGCAATATCTCAACGGAGAATACGTTTATATATATGTGTGTGTGTGCGCGTATATATATATATATATATATATATATATATATATATATATATATTTCTCCGCCGAAATCACTTTTAAACCCATTTCCACCTTTTTTTCCCTTCTCTTCCTCTTACTTTTTTTTCACGTTTTTTTACGTTTTTCTCCTTTTCGCCTCTTTTCTGGGCGTATTATTCTTCTTTTTCTTCTTTTTTTTCGTCTAATGCATACCCCATCAGTGCAGCAATGCTTATTCAATACCGCCAGCAGATGGAGACACTGGGGGATAATTTTCTAAGGATTTATACTGATTTTTCCTGTCTGAATTTGTCGCACAGAAAGTTGCAGGCCAAATATGTGTGACATTTCTGCGACTTTAGCTTCTAGAGCATTTTTACAACATTATACATAGGTGCTGAATACATAAAAAGCGACTGTTCAGCGACAGACAAGTCGCATCGGCTGAAAGTAGGCCAGAATGTCAGTCCATGTTGGAGCAGGTTTAGATACAGTCTAAAGTATAGATCTCAAAGTCTGTGCACAGAATTTAGCAAGGGCCTCGCACCTTCTGATGCATCAGGTAGGTGCACAATAGCATAGCCTAACCCTCTGTACTTTGGTCTATATTGATGCGGGACATAGACAGCCAGCTGATGACCAATCCATTAGTGCAATGGATGGCTGGAAGCATTTGTCTTTGCCTTTGCAATACCACAGAAGCAATGCATGGTCAATGTACAGCAATGACACACCTGTGTGAACAGCCAGGAGACCCCCCCCCCCCCCCATGTTATGTTACATAGTTACATAGTTAGTACGGTCGAAAAAAGACATATGTCCATCAAGTTCAACCAGGGAATTAAGGGGTAGGGGTGTGGCGCGATATTGGGGAAGGGATGAGATTTTATATTTCTTCATAAGCATTAATCTTATTTTGTCAATTAGGAACATTCAGCACCCACCCGCTATCAAGGCAGCTGCCTATCATGTCATGCCCTACCTGCACAGGTGTGCTGGCTACTCAAATGATCCAATTAAGGAGGCCATTTAGTCAGCAGCAGCAGAAGTCCTGTGCCTGGACGCTCCAACAGCGGCCAGACACAAGCAGAAGCAGAAGCAGCAGAAGCAGCAGCAGCACCACCTTTTGTTTTTTGGCTGCAGCAGCAGCAAGGCCAACAGGGCTGGCTAGCTGGCTAGCCAGCAAGCAGGTAGCAATGAAAGTAGGAATCTTTCTTTTTAACCCTGTAAGGGGGTGGTGCACTGTACCCGAAGATACTGCCATATCGGGTCAATGCATAGGGCGACGGAAGCAAGCTTCGAAATCGGCCCCCGTTCTCAAAAATCCATTTAATATATGGTCCCCAGATAGGGGACGTATCAGATATTAAACTGATAAGAACAGATTTTTTTTTTTTTTTTTTCCTCAGTTACAGACTATTGTTCAAGCGATCATCAGGTCACCTACCAAAACTCATCACTTCTAAACAAAGTCTGAAAAAACATCATGCGGAAAAATATCTCAATAAGAAAACTATAAGAGAAGCACAAATTCAAAACCTTGATCAGGATACTTACAACTTTCTCCATTCCTTGTATCTCCAAATCTTTTCAGCCTCTTCCTCTCCCATTCTCTTCTTGTCAAATAGAAAAATAATAAACAACCTTCCAAAAAAAAGTCTCTTCAACTCCCTTGGAGAAATACACACATTTTTAAAAACAAGCAGGTTTCTAGAATCCCATAAAACTTCTTTAAAAACAGAAAATACAATCCAGCTTTCACGTGTGTCCTCTCTCCTGCTAAAATCCTGACCAATAAAAATCTTCTCAAAATTAAAATCAACATATCCCGTGATTGCAGAAAAAAACCTCTGTAGAAGCATAAAAAATTCTCTTGCATAAAAACAGTTCCAAAATAAGTGCACTGTATCCTCCCTGCCTCCACAACCCTCTCTTGGACATTTCTCGCTCACTCTTATTCCTCGTCCATTCAGGAAAGCTCTGGTTGGGAGGCAGCCATGAAAAGTCATCCAGTTTACATCTCTCTGTCTATTGGATAATCCTCTAACATTAAAAAGATTCCAGATCTTCACAGACTGAGCAGTAGTGCAGAATGGTACTTCATATAATCTCTCATTTTTTCTTATTTCATTTTCAATTTTCTTTTTCTCAGGTTTTCCCAGGGAACTCAAACCAAATTGATCACTGAAAGATCTGAGAACCACATAGAAGGTAGGTATAACTTGCGCTATTGGTCTCCTCAGATCCTTCTCACACCAGCCCCATTTGGAAAACAACCATCCTGCCAAATACCTGCTCATGTCTGCCACCCAATTATTGCACTGAGACACTTTATAAATTAAAAGAAAGTAATGAGTCTTTAAAAACAGATTAATATCCGGGAAATTATATCCGCCTTTCTTCACGCTCTTCATCACTTCCTCCCTCTTCATCTTTTCCATCTTTGAACCCCAGAAAAAAATAAACAACTTCCTTGTCATCCTTCTGGTCCATAATTTGCCGGGTGGGAAAACCATTGCAGTATATAATAGTAGTGGCAAAATTACTGCCTTTAAAATCAGAACTTTACCTTTAAGGGACAAGTTTCTCAATTTCCAAAAAGATAATTTCTTCTCTATCTTCTCCTCCAACTTCTCATAACTTTTCCCTCCTTTTAGATTTTTTTCAAAAACAACCCCTAACACTTCAATATCTTCCTTCTCATCCACGCCATCCACCACCACTTTTCCTTGCTTTCCAAAATTACTCAATTGGCACTTCCCCCAATTGACTTTCATACCAGCAATACAACAAAAAATCTTTACATGCAAATTCACTCTATTAAGATCAGCTTGGGAAGTGCAAGTAAAAACCACATCATCCATGTAACTTAAAACCTTCAAATTCCTTCCATTACTTCCCGGGATAAAAACACCACTCACACATTTGTCCTTCTGTACATTTTTGAGCAAGGCCTCAATGACACAAATGAATAAAATTGGGGAGAGTGGGCATCCCTGTCGTACTCCTGATAAAATATTAAAACCCGGCCCCACATGTCCATTGACTAAAATCTGACTTGTTGCCCCATAATAAAAACTTTTAATCACAAACAGTAGCTTCTCAGGAATACCCATATGCTTTAAAACCATAAACAAAAAATCATGAGCAACTCTGTCATAAGCTTTTTCAAAATCAATGGATTCCACAAAAAGTGCATTCTTATTAAAATTACTATAATAAATAGAGTCTCTTAAAACTAATAAATTATCAGTTATTCTCCTATTTGGCACTGCACAAACTTGGTATTCTCCAACAAGGTGCTCAACTATGTCACTCATCCTGTTCGCCACAATCTTTGCAATGATCTTATAATCTGTATTCAATAATGTGATCGGCCTCCAGTTTTTCAAATCTCTTTCATCACCTTTCTTATGTATCAAGGTAATAACTCCTTTCTTCATAGACTCCGCTAAAATACCTGAGTTAAAAACATATTGCACCACCCGTGTAAAATCTTGCTTTAAAATATGCCAAAAAACTGAATAAAACTCAAAGGGGAGGCCATCACAGCCCGGTGTCTTCCCTTTCGCTGTCTTGTCCAGAGCCTGCTTGATCTCCCCTTCACAAACTTCCTCAATTAAAAATGCACTTTTTCCTTCAGGGACATTATTCTCTAAAATATTACAATAATCATTCATCTCCGTCTCACTGGCTCTGCTCTTATTACTAAAAAGTGTTTCATAAAATCTGCCAATCTCCTTCACCATCTCATCACCAACAACTTCCCCTGTAGGAGTTAAAACAGACTTAAAAACACCCCTAGCATTAAAACATTTTTTAAAGAAATATCTTGTACATTGTTCATTTTCCTCCAAATGTTGAACTTTGGATTTAAAAACAATATTTCTACCTCTTTCCAACAACCTGTTCTTCATCTCAATTTTCACCTTCTCAATTTCCTCCTCCACCTCCACACCAACATGTTTAAACTTAAAGAGAGTTTCTAAACGTGAGATAAGCCTTTCATAACCCCTCCTCTTTTCTTGTGCCCTCCTTATGCAAATGAACTTAAAATACTTAGCAAACTCACTTTTTGCCCAATCCCACCAAGCTAAAACATTACTAAAAACAGATTGTTTAGAAGTACAAGATAAAAAAAAATCTTTAAAACCGGCCATTACTTCTTCATCTTCTAATAGACTTACATTTAATTTCCAGAGCCCTCTACCAAAATGAAAGGACTCTGCAATACTTATTTCTGCCGACACCATCTTATGATCTGAGAAAGTTGACATCATTTGATTGCACCGGACCACCTTAATCCCCTCAGAGACAAGAATGTAATCAATCCGGGATTTACAGCGGCCACTATCTGATATATAGGTGTATCTTTCATCAGTGCTAACCATCAGTCCAACATCAGAATAATGTAAGTCTTGAATAATTTGGTTTAAAACATTTGAAGTAATATCAGTTCTAACCTTAGCAGAGCTCTCACGATCATTGACGGATCTAATGCAGTTAAAATCACCAACAATAATAGTACCATCACGACCAGGAATAAAAAGTTTAAGAGACTCTAAAAATAACACACGTGCCTGTTTTTCTGCTGGCGCATATACATTAAAAACTCTCATTCTCTGGCCTAAAAACTGAAAATTTAAAACCATACAACGACCTGGTACTAAAACTTGGCAATTTAAAACTTTAATGTCCCTGTTACACAATAAAATCCCCACACCTTCATTTTTATTCTCTGTGCATGTAGACCAAAAAGACTGCCCTCTCTTCCATTCATCTACATAAGGTGCAGACTTAATTGCACACTCCTGTAAACAAAATATATCTCCCTTCACATTCTCCAAAAAATCAAAAACTGCTGCTCTTCTGATGGTTGTTCCTATACTCCGAACATTAAGAGTAGCCACAACCAATGCCATTAAAAAGGAAAGAAGGCAATCCATTTTCTTAACATCCATTTTAACTAGAAGTTAGTATTCTGACCTTCAACCTTCCTTAGCAGCATCCCATAGCAATCAGGCGACCCCACTTGAGAGTCCCTGTCCATCATTTTCTCACCTCCATACACAGGATCCGTCTGATCCCCTGACCAACTCCCTTTCTTACACCTTTTACTTTTACCTTGAAAGCCTCCATTTGCATCTTCATCTTCATCTTCCCCCTCCTCCTCCTCCTTCTCCTCCTCTTCAGATGTTACATTCTCCTCCCCACTAATCACCCTCTGCCCAGGTGTTAGGGATCTCTCACTCTCATTCTCCTGAAACTCCATCCCCTCCTCCTCCCCCACCACTGGGTTTGGGCATTCAAAATCCTCAATTGTTTCTTCACATGGGGGAACCTCCCTACACACAGTCTCCACACTCTCCACCACTTTCTCTTTTTTCCCTTTACGTGCTTTCTTCTTACTGACCTCAGTAAACTCTTCACCAACACCAGTCTCCTCACAATGCACACCAGTGGAGTCACCCTCCTCCCCTTTTCCAGATTTTTCCTGAGTATTCATGTGCTGCACTGTCACACCTGCTGCACTCCCTTTTACAGAGTTCTCGTCAATCACCTGAGTCACCTCAGCATTCACACCAAAAACACGTGGAAATGGCCTTTCTCCTCTTTCCTCTCTTCTATTTCCTGCTGCGTCAGCATAGCTCATTTTCTTTCTATACCATAAACTGCATCCTCTAGCCAAATGCTCCTCACTACCACAGATATCACACGTTTTCTTCTCAGTACATTCACCCGAGTTGTGACCTGATTTCCCACAATTCCTGCAGCATACTCCTTGCTCAGGGCAAGACTCCTGTACATGTCCATAAGCGTGACAACGTCTACAGTACTGCAACTGTCCTTCATAAAAACAAAAACCTCTTTCTCCTCCAATAGAAAATACCTGTGGTATACTCTTCCTTCCCTCTTCCATTCCTTCGTCCTTTTTAAATTTTACAACAAATTTCCTTTTACAATTAAAGTACCCATGTCTGTTCTTGAGTCTTCCAAGAAATTTAACTTCATCACAATATCGGTACAAAAAATTGGTCACCATCTCATCCGAAACCTTCGGGTTGTACATATGGACTATAACAACCTTAGACATATTCATGAATAATGGCTCCACTTTCACCTTACTCATTATAGCTGGCTCATTCCTCCTCTTCATCACTTCTAAGTCCATGTAGACCCTCTGGCAAACCTCAGAATCATAAAAGGTTATATCGTAAATCCCTTGCCTAGGGAAGTCTTGCATAGCGATTACATGCCATACCTGAAGGTACTGGAGCTTGCGAAGAATCTCCAGCACAACTTGATCCAATCCAATCGTCCCCCGGTGTTCGCCAGGAACGTAAATCCGCACCGTATCCTCGAGTCCTCGAGTCCTCTCTCCGCTCATTTTTGCAGGTTAAGATACCCACTATCGCAACCCAGTAACAATCCAGGGCCCCCCCGCAAAAGAGGGCCCCGATCACCACCCCTTCCGACTCCTACCCTGCCCGGTAAACCGCACAGGATCTTAGCCAAAAGGCCGAGAAGCGATAACCGTGAAAGGGGCGGGCCCAACAAGGTGCCCTTCATGGGCACTATCACTGCTTGCTGTCAGGGAGACTGCCAGACAATTTTCCATGCACACTCTGGGCTGGGGGGCAGTCAACCACCAGTACACACAGCAGAACCTAAACCCATACCATTATTGCTAAGCAGCAAGACAGGGGCCCATTGCACTCCCACGGGGCCTTTTTAAATGCAATCCATAACCCGGACTTGCCAGGAACCCTTCTTACTCCTCCTACTTGCATGTGACACTGGGCTTAGGATCTGCATAGGAAACACACACACAAGCACACACCTACCTTTGTTGCCTGCAGATGCCTCCTTGGCTGTCCCCAAACGGTATCAAACCAACACCCACGGGAAGCTGTAAGCATAGAGGACATGCCTGCACCCCATTGGACTTACCTGTGTGGGTTAAACCCGGGTTATTTGACAACCTATGGCGGTGATGGTTCTGCTCAGGCAGAGCAGTGCTGATGCTCCTCATAAAGCTGTCGCTGCTGTGAAGGTTCTAGGTGACATCACAAATCCCTATGGTTACATACACAACAAAGCTGGGTTGTTGTTGTTTACACTCTGCAAGGCCTGTGGAAGTGAGTGACATCATAGCACTGTAGTTCTGAGGGTTCTAGATGGATGCAACAATCTCCTGTTGCTTCTATGAAGGCCATAATAGACGACATCACCAAACAGCTCCATAGTCACATACACAGCAAAGGAGAGATGTTGTTTACACCTAGTGATGTCAGTGGTATTGAGTGACATCACAGCACAGTGCTAAGGCTCCTGGGCCTGGACACAGCAGCGGCTGCAATATCTCAACGGAGAATACGTTTATATATATGTGTGTGTGTGCGCGTATATATATATATATATATATATATATATATATATATATATATTTCTCCGCCGAAATCACTTTTAAACCCATTTCCACCTTTTTTTCCCTTCTCTTCCTCTTACTTTTTTTTCACGTTTTTTTACGTTTTTCTCCTTTTCGCCTCTTTTCTGGGCGTATTATTCTTCTTTTTCTTCTTTTTTTTCGTCTAATGCATACCCCATCAGTGCAGCAATGCTTATTCAATACTGCCAGCAGATGGAGACACTGGGGGATAATTTTCTAAGGATTTATACTGATTTTTCCTGTCTGAATTTGTCGCACAGAAAGTTGCAGGCCAAATATGTGTGACATTTCTGCGACTTTAGCTTCTAGAGCATTTTTACAACATTATACATAGGTGCTGAATACATAAAAAGCGACTGTTCAGCGACAGACAAGTCGCATCGGCTGAAAGTAGGCCAGAATGTCAGTCCATGTTGGAGCAGGTTTAGATACAGTCTAAAGTATAGATCTCAAAGTCTGTGCACAGAATTTAGCAAGGGCCTCGCACCTTCTGATGCATCAGGTAGGTGCACAATAGCATAGCCTAACCCTCTGTACTTTGGTCTATATTGATGCGGGACATAGACAGCCAGCTGATGACCAATCCATTAGTGCAATGGATGGCTGGAAGCATTTGTCTTTGCCTTTGCAATACCACAGAAGCAATGCATGGTCAATGTACAGCAATGACACACCTGTGTGAACAGCCAGGAGACCCCCCCCCCCCCATGTTATGTTACATAGTTACATAGTTAGTACGGTCGAAAAAAGACATATGTCCATCAAGTTCAACCAGGGAATTAAGGGGTAGGGGTGTGGCGCGATATTGGGGAAGGGATGAGATTTTATATTTCTTCATAAGCATTAATCTTATTTTGTCAATTAGGAACATTCAGCACCCACCCGCTATCAAGGCAGCTGCCTATCATGTCATGCCCTACCTGCACAGGTGTGCTGGCTACTCAAATGATCCAATTAAGGAGGCCATTTAGTCAGCAGCAGCAGAAGTCCTGTGCCTGGACGCTCCAACAGCGGCCAGACACAAGCAGAAGCAGAAGCAGAAGCAGCAGAAGCAGCAGCAGCACCACCTTTTGTTTTTTGGCTGCAGCAGCAGCAAGGCCCACAGGGCTGGCTAGCTGGCTAGCCAGCAAGCAGGTAGCAATGAAAGTAGGAATCTTTCTTTTTAACCCTGTAAGGGGGTGGTGCACTGTACCCGAAGATACTGCCATATCGGGTCAATGCATAGGGCGACGGAAGCAAGCTTCGAAATCGGCCCCCGTTCTCAAAAATCCATTTAATATATGGTCCCCAGATAGGGGACGTATCAGATATTAAACTGATAAGAACAGATACTACACTTGATCTTAGCCAAAAGGCCGAGAAGCGATAACCGTGAAAGGGGCGGGCCCAACAAGGTGCCCTTCATGGGCACTATCACTGCTTGCTGTCAGGGAGGCTGCCAGACAATTTTCCATGCACACTCTGGGCTGGGGGGCAGTCAACCACCAGTACACACAGCAGAACCTAAACCCATACCATTATTGCTAAGCAGCAAGACAGGGGCCCATTGCACTCCCACGGGGCCTTTTTAAATGCAATCCATAACCCGGACTTGCCAGGAACCCTTCTTACTCCTCCTACTTGCATGTGACACTGGGCTTAGGATCTGCATAGGAAACACACACACAAGCACACACCTACCTTTGTTGCCTGCAGATGCCTCCTTGGCTGTCCCCAAACGGTATCAAACCAACACCCACGGGAAGCTGTAAGCATAGAGGACATGCCTGCACCCCATTGGACTTACCTGTGTGGGTTAAACCCGGGTTATTTGACAACCTATGGCGGTGATGGTTCTGCTCAGGCAGAGCAGTGCTGATGCTCCTCATAAAGCTGTCGCTGCTGTGAAGGTTCTAGGTGACATCACAAATCCCTATGGTTACATACACAACAAAGCTGGGTTGTTGTTGTTTACACTCTGCAAGGCCTGTGGAAGTGAGTGACATCATAGCACTGTAGTTCTGAGGGTTCTAGATGGATGCAACAATCTCCTGTTGCTTCTATGAAGGCCATAATAGACGACATCACCAAACAGCTCCATAGTCACATACACAGCAAAGGAGAGATGTTGTTTACACCTAGTGATGTCAGTGGTATTGAGTGACATCACAGCACAGTGCTAAGGCTCCTGGGCCTGGACACAGCAGCGGCTGCAATATCTCAACGGAGAATACGTTTATATATATGTGTGTGTGTGCGCGTATATATATATATATATATATATATATATATATATATATATATATATTTCTCCGCCGAAATCACTTTTAAACCCATTTCCACCTTTTTTTCCCTTCTCTTCCTCTTACTTTTTTTTCACGTTTTTTTACGTTTTTCTCCTTTTCGCCTCTTTTCTGGGCGTATTATTCTTCTTTTTCTTCTTTTTTTTCGTCTAATGCATACCCCATCAGTGCAGCAATGCTTATTCAATACCGCCAGCAGATGGAGACACTGGGGGATAATTTTCTAAGGATTTATACTGATTTTTCCTGTCTGAATTTGTCGCACAGAAAGTTGCAGGCCAAATATGTGTGACATTTCTGCGACTTTAGCTTCTAGAGCATTTTTACAACATTATACATAGGTGCTGAATACATAAAAAGCGACTGTTCAGCGACAGACAAGTCGCATCGGCTGAAAGTAGGCCAGAATGTCAGTCCATGTTGGAGCAGGTTTAGATACAGTCTAAAGTATAGATCTCAAAGTCTGTGCACAGAATTTAGCAAGGGCCTCGCACCTTCTGATGCATCAGGTAGGTGCACAATAGCATAGCCTAACCCTCTGTACTTTGGTCTATACTGATGCGGGACATAGACAGCCAGCTGATGACCAATCCATTAGTGCAATGGATGGCTGGAAGCATTTGTCTTTGCCTTTGCAATACCACAGAAGCAATGCATGGTCAATGTACAGCAATGACACACCTGTGTGAACAGCCAGGAGACCCCCCCCCCCCCCATGTTATGTTACATAGTTACATAGTTAGTACGGTCGAAAAAAGACATATGTCCATCAAGTTCAACCAGGGAATTAAGGGGTAGGGGTGTGGCGCGATATTGGGGAAGGGATGAGATTTTATATTTCTTCATAAGCATTAATCTTATTTTGTCAATTAGGAACATTCAGCACCCACCCGCTATCAAGGCAGCTGCCTATCATGTCATGCCCTACCTGCACAGGTGTGCTGGCTACTCAAATGATCCAATTAAGGAGGCCATTTAGTCAGCAGCAGCAGAAGTCCTGTGCCTGGACGCTCCAACAGCGGCCAGACACAAGCAGAAGCAGAAGCAGAAGCAGCAGAAGCAGCAGCAGCACCTTTTGTTTTTTGGCTGCAGCAGCAGCAAGGCCCACAGGGCTGGCTAGCTGGCTAGCCAGCAAGCAGGTAGCAATGAAAGTAGGAATCTTTCTTTTTAACCCTGTAAGGGGGTGGTGCACTGTACCCGAAGATACTGCCATATCGGGTCAATGCATAGGGCGACGGAAGCAAGCTTCGAAATCGGCCCCCGTTCTCAAAAATCCATTTAATATATGGTCCCCAGATAGGGGACGTATCAGATATTAAACTGATAAGAACAGATACTACACTTGATCTTAGCCAAAAGGCCGAGAAGCGATAACCGTGAAAGGGGCGGGCCCAACAAGGTGCCCTTCATGGGCACTATCACTGCTTGCTGTCAGGGAGGCTGCCAGACAATTTTCCATGCACACTCTGGGCTGGGGGGCAGTCAACCACCAGTACACACAGCAGAACCTAAACCCATACCATTATTGCTAAGCAGCAAGACAGGGGCCCATTGCACTCCCACGGGGCCTTTTTAAATGCAATCCATAACCCGGATTTGCCAGGAACCCTTCTTACTCCTCCTACTTGCATGTGACACTGGGCTTAGGATCTGCATAGGAAACACACACACAAGCACACACCTACCTTTGTTGCCTGCAGATGCCTCCTTGGCTGTCCCCAAACGGTATCAAACCAACACCCACGGGAAGCTGTAAGCATAGAGGACATGCCTGCACCCCATTGGACTTACCTGTGTGGGTTAAACCCGGGTTATTTGACAACCTATGGCGGTGATGGTTCTGCTCAGGCAGAGCAGTGCTGATGCTCCTCATAAAGCTGTCGCTGCTGTGAAGGTTCTAGGTGACATCACAAATCCCTATGGTTACATACACAACAAAGCTGGGTTGTTGTTGTTTACACTCTGCAAGGCCTGTGGAAGTGAGTGACATCATAGCACTGTAGTTCTGAGGGTTCTAGATGGATGCAACAATCTCCTGTTGCTTCTATGAAGGCCATAATAGACGACATCACCAAACAGCTCCATAGTCACATACACAGCAAAGGAGAGATGTTGTTTACACCTAGTGATGTCAGTGGTATTGAGTGACATCACAGCACAGTGCTAAGGCTCCTGGGCCTGGACACAGCAGCGGCTGCAATATCTCAACGGAGAATACGTTTATATATATGTGTGTGTGTGCGCGTATATATATATATATATATATATATATATATATATATATATATATTTCTCCGCCGAAATCACTTTTAAACCCATTTCCACCTTTTTTTCCCTTCTCTTCCTCTTACTTTTTTTTCACGTTTTTTTACGTTTTTCTCCTTTTCGCCTCTTTTCTGGGCGTATTATTCTTCTTTTTCTTCTTTTTTTTCGTCTAATGCATACCCCATCAGTGCAGCAATGCTTATTCAATACCGCCAGCAGATGGAGACACTGGGGGATAATTTTCTAAGGATTTATACTGATTTTTCCTGTCTGAATTTGTCGCACAGAAAGTTGCAGGCCAAATATGTGTGACATTTCTGCGACTTTAGCTTCTAGAGCATTTTTACAACATTATACATAGGTGCTGAATACATAAAAAGCGACTGTTCAGCGACAGACAAGTCGCATCGGCTGAAAGTAGGCCAGAATGTCAGTCCATGTTGGAGCAGGTTTAGATACAGTCTAAAGTATAGATCTCAAAGTCTGTGCACAGAATTTAGCAAGGGCCTCGCACCTTCTGATGCATCAGGTAGGTGCACAATAGCATAGCCTAACCCTCTGTACTTTGGTCTATATTGATGCGGGACATAGACAGCCAGCTGATGACCAATCCATTAGTGCAATGGATGGCTGGAAGCATTTGTCTTTGCCTTTGCAATACCACAGAAGCAATGCATGGTCAATGTACAGCAATGACACACCTGTGTGAACAGCCAGGAGACCCCCCCCCCCCCCCATGTTATGTTACATAGTTACATAGTTAGTACGGTCGAAAAAAGACATATGTCCATCAAGTTCAACCAGGGAATTAAGGGGTAGGGGTGTGGCGCGATATTGGGGAAGGGATGAGATTTTATATTTCTTCATAAGCATTAATCTTATTTTGTCAATTAGGAACATTCAGCACCCACCCGCTATCAAGGCAGCTGCCTATCATGTCATGCCCTACCTGCACAGGTGTGCTGGCTACTCAAATGATCCAATTAAGGAGGCCATTTAGTCAGCAGCAGCAGAAGTCCTGTGCCTGGACGCTCCAACAGCGGCCAGACACAAGCAGAAGCAGAAGCAGAAGCAGCAGAAGCAGCAGCAGCACCACCTTTTGTTTTTTGGCTGCAGCAGCAGCAAGGCCCACAGGGCTGGCTAGCTGGCTAGCCAGCAAGCAGGTAGCAATGAAAGTAGGAATCTTTCTTTTTAACCCTGTAAGGGGGTGGTGCACTGTACCCGAAGATACTGCCATATCGGGTCAATGCATAGGGCGACGGAAGCAAGCTTCGAAATCGGCCCCCGTTCTCAAAAATCCATTTAATATATGGTCCCCAGATAGGGGACGTATCAGATATTAAACTGATAAGAACAGATACTACACTTGATCTTAGCCAAAAGGCCGAGAAGCGATAACCGTGAAAGGGGCGGGCCCAACAAGGTGCCCTTCATGGGCACTATCACTGCTTGCTGTCAGGGAGGCTGCCAGACAATTTTCCATGCACACTCTGGGCTGGGGGGCAGTCAACCACCAGTACACACAGCAGAACCTAAACCCATACCATTATTGCTAAGCAGCAAGACAGGGGCCCATTGCACTCCCACGGGGCCTTTTTAAATGCAATCCATAACCCGGATTTGCCAGGAACCCTTCTTACTCCTCCTACTTGCATGTGACACTGGGCTTAGGATCTGCATAGGAAACACACACACAAGCACACACCTACCTTTGTTGCCTGCAGATGCCTCCTTGGCTGTCCCCAAACGGTATCAAACCAACACCCACGGGAAGCTGTAAGCATAGAGGACATGCCTGCACCCCATTGGACTTACCTGTGTGGGTTAAACCCGGGTTATTTGACAACCTATGGCGGTGATGGTTCTGCTCAGGCAGAGCAGTGCTGATGCTCCTCATAAAGCTGTCGCTGCTGTGAAGGTTCTAGGTGACATCACAAATCCCTATGGTTACATACACAACAAAGCTGGGTTGTTGTTGTTTACAGTCTGCAAGGCCTGTGGAAGTGAGTGACATCATAGCACTGTAGTTCTGAGGGTTCTAGATGGATGCAACAATCTCCTGTTGCTTCTATGAAGGCCATAATAGACGACATCACCAAACAGCTCCATAGTCACATACACAGCAAAGGAGAGATGTTGTTTACACCTAGTGATGTCAGTGGTATTAAGTGACATCACAGCACAGTGCTAAGGCTCCTGGGCCTGGACACAGCAGCGGCTGCAATATCTCAACGGAGAATACGTTTATATATATGTGTGTGTGTGCGCGTATATATATATATATATATATATATATATATATATATATATATTTCTCCGCCGAAATCACTTTTAAACCCATTTCCACCTTTTTTTCCCTTCTCTTCCTCTTACTTTTTTTTCACGTTTTTTTACGTTTTTCTCCTTTTCGCCTCTTTTCTGGGCGTATTATTCTTCTTTTTCTTCTTTTTTTTCGTCTAATGCATACCCCATCAGTGCAGCAATGCTTATTCAATACCGCCAGCAGATGGAGACACTGGGGGATAATTTTCTAAGGATTTATACTGATTTTTCCTGTCTGAATTTGTCGCACAGAAAGTTGCAGGCCAAATATGTGTGACATTTCTGCGACTTTAGCTTCTAGAGCATTTTTACAACATTATACATAGGTGCTGAATACATAAAAAGCGACTGTTCAGCGACAGACAAGTCGCATCGGCTGAAAGTAGGCCAGAATGTCAGTCCATGTTGGAGCAGGTTTAGATACAGTCTAAAGTATAGATCTCAAAGTCTGTGCACAGAATTTAGCAAGGGCCTCGCACCTTCTGATGCATCAGGTAGGTGCACAATAGCATAGCCTAACCCTCTGTACTTTGGTCTATATTGATGCGGGACATAGACAGCCAGCTGATGACCAATCCATTAGTGCAATGGATGGCTGGAAGCATTTGTCTTTGCCTTTGCAATACCACAGAAGCAATGCATGGTCAATGTACAGCAATGACACACCTGTGTGAACAGCCAGGAGACCCCCCCCTCCCCCCCCCATGTTATGTTACATAGTTACATAGTTAGTACGGTCGAAAAAAGACATATGTCCATCAAGTTCAACCAGGGAATTAAGGGGTAGGGGTGTGGCGCGATATTGGGGAAGGGATGAGATTTTATATTTCTTCATAAGCATTAATCTTATTTTGTCAATTAGGAACATTCAGCACCCACCCGCTATCAAGGCAGCTGCCTATCATGTCATGCCCTACCTGCACAGGTGTGCTGGCTACTCAAATGATCCAATTAAGGAGGCCATTTAGTCAGCAGCAGCAGAAGTCCTGTGCCTGGACGCTCCAACAGCGGCCAGACACAAGCAGAAGCAGAAGCAGCAGAAGCAGCAGCAGCACCACCTTTTGTTTTTTGGCTGCAGCAGCAGCAAGGCCCACAGGGCTGGCTAGCTGGCTAGCCAGCAAGCAGGTAGCAATGAAAGTAGGAATCTTTCTTTTTAACCCTGTAAGGGGGTGGTGCACTGTACCCGAAGATACTGCCATATCGGGTCAATGCATAGGGCGACGGAAGCAAGCTTCGAAATCGGCCCCCGTTCTCAAAAATCCATTTAATATATGGTCCCCAGATAGGGGACGTATCAGATATTAAACTGATAAGAACAGATACTACACTTGATCTTAGCCAAAAGGCCGAGAAGCGATAACCGTGAAAGGGGCGGGCCCAACAAGGTGCCCTTCATGGGCACTATCACTGCTTGCTGTCAGGGAGGCTGCCAGACAATTTTCCATGCACACTCTGGGCTGGGGGGCAGTCAACCACCAGTACACACAGCAGAACCTAAACCCATACCATTATTGCTAAGCAGCAAGACAGGGGCCCATTGCACTCCCACGGGGCCTTTTTAAATGCAATCCATAACCCGGATTTGCCAGGAACCCTTCTTACTCCTCCTACTTGCATGTGACACTGGGCTTAGGATCTGCATAGGAAACACACACACAAGCACACACCTACCTTTGTTGCCTGCAGATGCCTCCTTGGCTGTCCCCAAACGGTATCAAACCAACACCCACGGGAAGCTGTAAGCATAGAGGACATGCCTGCACCCCATTGGACTTACCTGTGTGGGTTAAACCCGGGTTATTTGACAACCTATGGCGGTGATGGTTCTGCTCAGGCAGAGCAGTGCTGATGCTCCTCATAAAGCTGTCGCTGCTGTGAAGGTTCTAGGTGACATCACAAATCCCTATGGTTACATACACAACAAAGCTGGGTTGTTGTTGTTTACACTCTGCAAGGCCTGTGGAAGTGAGTGACATCATAGCACTGTAGTTCTGAGGGTTCTAGATGGATGCAACAATCTCCTGTTGCTTCTATGAAGGCCATAATAGACGACATCACCAAACAGCTCCATAGTCACATACACAGCAAAGGAGAGATGTTGTTTACACCTAGTGATGTCAGTGGTATTGAGTGACATCACAGCACAGTGCTAAGGCTCCTGGGCCTGGACACAGCAGCGGCTGCAATATCTCAACGGAGAATACGTTTATATATATGTGTGTGTGTGCGCGTATATATATATATATATATATATATATATATATATATATATATTTCTCCGCCGAAATCACTTTTAAACCCATTTCCACCTTTTTTTCCCTTCTCTTCCTCTTACTTTTTTTTCACGTTTTTTTACGTTTTTCTCCTTTTCGCCTCTTTTCTGGGCGTATTATTCTTCTTTTTCTTCTTTTTTTTCGTCTAATGCATACCCCATCAGTGCAGCAATGCTTATTCAATACCGCCAGCAGATGGAGACACTGGGGGATAATTTTCTAAGGATTTATACTGATTTTTCCTGTCTGAATTTGTCGCACAGAAAGTTGCAGGCCAAATATGTGTGACATTTCTGCGACTTTAGCTTCTAGAGCATTTTTACAACATTATACATAGGTGCTGAATACATAAAAAGCGACTGTTCAGCGACAGACAAGTCGCATCGGCTGAAAGTAGGCCAGAATGTCAGTCCATGTTGGAGCAGGTTTAGATACAGTCTAAAGTATAGATCTCAAAGTCTGTGCACAGAATTTAGCAAGGGCCTCGCACCTTCTGATGCATCAGGTAGGTGCACAATAGCATAGCCTAACCCTCTGTACTTTGGTCTATATTGATGCGGGACATAGACAGCCAGCTGATGACCAATCCATTAGTGCAATGGATGGCTGGAAGCATTTGTCTTTGCCTTTGCAATACCACAGAAGCAATGCATGGTCAATGTACAGCAATGACACACCTGTGTGAACAGCCAGGAGACCCCCCCCCCATGTTATGTTACATAGTTACATAGTTAGTACGGTCGAAAAAAGACATATGTCCATCAAGTTCAACCAGGGAATTAAGGGGTAGGGGTGTGGCGCGATATTGGGGAAGGGATGAGATTTTATATTTCTTCATAAGCATTAATCTTATTTTGTCAATTAGGAACATTCAGCACCCACCCGCTATCAAGGCAGCTGCCTATCATGTCATGCCCTACCTGCACAGGTGTGCTGGCTACTCAAATGATCCAATTAAGGAGGCCATTTAGTCAGCAGCAGCAGAAGTCCTGTGCCTGGACGCTCCAACAGCGGCCAGACACAAGCAGAAGCAGAAGCAGCAGCAGCACCACCTTTTGTTTTTTGGCTGCAGCAGCAGCAAGGCCCACAGGGCTGGCTAGCTGGCTAGCCAGCAAGCAGGTAGCAATGAAAGTAGGAATCTTTCTTTTTAACCCTGTAAGGGGGTGGTGCACTGTACCCGAAGATACTGCCATATCGGGTCAATGCATAGGGCGACGGAAGCAAGCTTCGAAATCGGCCCCCGTTCTCAAAAATCCATTTAATATATGGTCCCCAGATAGGGGACGTATCAGATATTAAACTGATAAGAACAGATACTACACTTGATCTTAGCCAAAAGGCCGAGAAGCGATAACCGTGAAAGGGGCGGGCCCAACAAGGTGCCCTTCATGGGCACTATCACTGCTTGCTGTCAGGGAGGCTGCCAGACAATTTTCCATGCACACTCTGGGCTGGGGGGCAGTCAACCACCAGTACACACAGCAGAACCTAAACCCATACCATTATTGCTAAGCAGCAAGACAGGGGCCCATTGCACTCCCACGGGGCCTTTTTAAATGCAATCCATAACCCGGATTTGCCAGGAACCCTTCTTACTCCTCCTACTTGCATGTGACACTGGGCTTAGGATCTGCATAGGAAACACACACACAAGCACACACCTACCTTTGTTGCCTGCAGATGCCTCCTTGGCTGTCCCCAAACGGTATCAAACCAACACCCACGGGAAGCTGTAAGCATAGAGGACATGCCTGCACCCCATTGGACTTACCTGTGTGGGTTAAACCCGGGTTATTTGACAACCTATGGCGGTGATGGTTCTGCTCAGGCAGAGCAGTGCTGATGCTCCTCATAAAGCTGTCGCTGCTGTGAAGGTTCTAGGTGACATCACAAATCCCTATGGTTACATACACAACAAAGCTGGGTTGTTGTTGTTTACACTCTGCAAGGCCTGTGGAAGTGAGTGACATCATAGCACTGTAGTTCTGAGGGTTCTAGATGGATGCAACAATCTCCTGTTGCTTCTATGAAGGCCATAATAGACGACATCACCAAACAGCTCCATAGTCACATACACAGCAAAGGAGAGATGTTGTTTACACCTAGTGATGTCAGTGGTATTGAGTGACATCACAGCACAGTGCTAAGGCTCCTGGGCCTGGACACAGCAGCGGCTGCAATATCTCAACGGAGAATACGTTTATATATATGTGTGTGTGTGCGCGTATAATATATATATATATATATATATATATATATATATATATATATATATATATATCTCCGCCGAAATCACTTTTAAACCCATTTCCACCTTTTTTTCCCTTCTCTTCCTCTTACTTTTTTTTCACGTTTTTTTACGTTTTTCTCCTTTTCGCCTCTTTTCTGGGCGTATTATTCTTCTTTTTCTTCTTTTTTTTCGTCTAATGCATACCCCATCAGTGCAGCAATGCTTATTCAATACCGCCAGCAGATGGAGACACTGGGGGATAATTTTCTAAGGATTTATACTGATTTTTCCTGTCTGAATTTGTCGCACAGAAAGTTGCAGGCCAAATATGTGTGACATTTCTGCGACTTTAGCTTCTAGAGCATTTTTACAACATTATACATAGGTGCTGAATACATAAAAAGCGACTGTTCAGCGACAGACAAGTCGCATCGGCTGAAAGTAGGCCAGAATGTCAGTCCATGTTGGAGCAGGTTTAGATACAGTCTAAAGTATAGATCTCAAAGTCTGTGCACAGAATTTAGCAAGGGCCTCGCACCTTCTGATGCATCAGGTAGGTGCACAATAGCATAGCCTAACCCTCTGTACTTTGGTCTATATTGATGCGGGACATAGACAGCCAGCTGATGACCAATCCATTAGTGCAATGGATGGCTGGAAGCATTTGTCTTTGCCTTTGCAATACCACAGAAGCAATGCATGGTCAATGTACAGCAATGACACACCTGTGTGAACAGCCAGGAGACCCCCCCCCCCCCCCCATGTTATGTTACATAGTTACATAGTTAGTACGGTCGAAAAAAGACATATGTCCATCAAGTTCAAGCAGGGAATTAAGGGGTAGGGGTGTGGCGCGATATTGGGGAAGGGATGAGATTTTATATTTCTTCATAAGCATTAATCTTATTTTGTCAATTAGGAACATTCAGCACCCACCCGCTATCAAGGCAGCTGCCTATCATGTCATGCCCTACCTGCACAGGTGTGCTGGCTACTCAAATGATCCAATTAAGGAGGCCATTTAGTCAGCAGCAGCAGAAGTCCTGTGCCTGGACGCTCCAACAGCGGCCAGACACAAGCAGAAGCAGAAGCAGCAGAAGCAGCAGCAGCACCACCTTTTGTTTTTTGGCTGCAGCAGCAGCAAGGCCCACAGGGCGGGCTAGCTGGCTAGCCAGCAAGCAGGTAGCAATGAAAGTAGGAATCTTTCTTTTTAACCCTGTAAGGGGGTGGTGCACTGTACCCGAAGATACTGCCATATCGGGTCAATGCATAGGGCGACGGAAGCAAGCTTCGAAATCGGCCCCCGTTCTCAAAAATCCATTTAATATATGGTCCCCAGATAGGGGACGTATCAGATATTAAACTGATAAGAACAGATACTACACTTGATCTTAGCCAAAAGGCCGAGAAGCGATAACCGTGAAAGGGGCGGGCCCAACAAGGTGCCCTTCATGGGCACTATCACTGCTTGCTGTCAGGGAGGCTACCAGACAATTTTCCATGCACTCTCTGGGCTGGGGGGCAGTCAACCACCAGTACACACAGCAGAACCTAAACCCATACCATTATTGCTAAGCAGCAAGACAGGGGCCCATTGCACTCCCACGGGGCCTTTTTAAATGCAATCCATAACCCGGATTTGCCAGGAACCCTTCTTACTCCTCCTACTTGCATGTGACACTGGGCTTAGGATCTGCATAGGAAACACACACACAAGCACACACCTACCTTTGTTGCCTGCAGATGCCTCCTTGGCTGTCCCCAAACGGTATCAAACCAACACCCACGGGAAGCTGTAAGCATAGAGGACATGCCTGCACCCCATTGGACTTACCTGTGTGGGTTAAACCCGGGTTATTTGACAACCTATGGCGGTGATGGTTCTGCTCAGGCAGAGCAGTGCTGATGCTCCTCATAAAGCTGTCGCTGCTGTGAAGGTTCTAGGTGACATCACAAATCCCTATGGTTACATACACAACAAAGCTGGGTTGTTGTTGTTTACAGTCTGCAAGGCCTGTGGAAGTGAGTGACATCATAGCACTGTAGTTCTGAGGGTTCTAGATGGATGCAACAATCTCCTGTTGCTTCTATGAAGGCCATAATAGACGACATCACCAAACAGCTCCATAGTCACATACACAGCAAAGGAGAGATGTTGTTTACACCTAGTGATGTCAGTGGTATTGAGTGACATCACAGCACAGTGCTAAGGCTCCTGGGCCTGGACACAGCAGCGGCTGCAATATCTCAACGGAGAATACGTTTATATATATGTGTGTGTGTGCGCGTATATATATTCCGTTCAGTCATTACAAGTCGTACAATAAATTACAGTCACACAAAGCATGATAGTACAATACACAGCAAAGGTTCCCTAAGCTATACATCGCACACCATGCTACTCTAACATTCAGCTCAATCCTGCAATAGAAAAGCACAAGAGATCAAACAAAAACCAAATAATACAATCTGTGATCGGGGTAGGGGTGTGGGCGACTATGTGGGGGTAGGGAGGGGGCGGATCACAGGGCCAAACTGTTGGGCTGTATCTTCAGGGAGACATGGGAGAAGGAGAGGGGTCTTCACTCCTCTTCTTCCTCATCAACGGCCGAGCTGTCCAAGATGTAATAGTCTCTAAGCAGGTTCTTGATGAACCTGCGGCAGTCCCGGACGGACATGTTTTCCCTGTTGATCACGAGGCGGTTCCTGGCAAGCCACACTGCGTCCTTAAAACAGTTCATAAGGCGCCAGGCCTCCTGGATGGCCTCCACGTCGTGGGTCCCAGGGAACAGGCCGTAAAGCACCGAATGGTACGATAGGCAGCTCCTGGGCACTGAGTCTCTGAGTTCCTGTTCTAGGGCGTCCAACAGACCCTGTGCAAAGGGGCACTGCCAAAACACGTGGAAAGATGTTTCCTCCACGTAGGGGCAACGGGGGCAGTACCGGGTCTTGCACAGGTTGCGGGCATGCATGAATGACCTGAGAGAGAGACCTCCCATGACGGCCATCCACGACAAGTCCTTGTGTCCATTGGTAAGCCGCTTTGAGGCCACATTGTTCCAAACTGTCTCTGCAGTGGCTGCGGGGAGTCCCGGAACCAGCTCGGTCGAGTCCTTAGCTCGGATGAGCTTGTGGATTGTCTTTGGCTTCCATAGGTCTGGTTTCAGTCCTTCCAGCTGGTGCTCCCTCACAAACCGGACAACATCCCCATAGAACCAGGGAGTGTTCCAGTTGTAAGGGATGGAGCTGTCCCACTTGTCCCAGCCCAGCTGTCTCCAGAGGGGCATGAGAAGCAAGCGAGACATGGACCTGCCCGCTGAGCCAGTCTTTTCAACAAGAGTCCGCTGCACCGTGACACATGCAAAGGAGGCCCTCAGCAGAGCGGGGATGTCGGGTATTCCCTTCCCACCCTTGCGGGGTTCCTTGTACATCACGGTCCTCTTGACTCTGTCCATTTTGCCCCAGACGAAGCCAAACACTGTCCGGGTGATGGCCTTGCAAACGGTGGTATGGGGAGGCCAGGCCTGTGCGGTATATTGGAGCACAGGCAAAACTTCACTCCGCAGGACAAGTGCCTTGCCTTCCATCGTGAGCTTTCTGGAGCTCCACAGTCCGATCTTTGAGTTTATCCTTCCTAGTCGGTCTTGCCAAGACTTAAGGGCCGCTCCTTCCTTCCCGAACCAGACTCCAAGAATTTGAATGAAGTCCGGCTTAACGGCAAAGGGGAAGGGGGCGGAAGAAGCCATGTGCCACTTCCCGAAGAGCATGGCCTCCGACTTCCCGCAGTTGACTTTTGCCCCCGAAGCTCTGCCGAAGTCCTCGCAGGTCTGGACGAGTGCAGTCACCGAACGCTGGTCAGCGCAGAAGACGGTCACGTCGTCCATGTAGAGCGAGCACTTGACCTCGTGGCGATCTGGTCCTGGTGCGGTGATCCCTCTGATCTCTCCATTCTGCCGGATAGTCTCAGCGAAGAGCTCTATAACACAAACAAAAAGGAGAGGTGAAAGAGGGCAGCCTTGTCTAACCCCTGAAAGAATAGGAAAGGGGTCAGTCTTCCAGCCGTTCACCAACACCGTGCTGTAAATGTCAAAATACATAACGTTAACAAAAGAGCAAAACATCTTCCCCAGACCCAGCCTGCGCAAAACCCTGTCCATGAATGCGTGGGAGACACGGTCGAACGCCTTCTCCTGATCTAAGCTGACCAGGGCGGCGCGGCCCCCGCGGTCCTGGATGTAATGGACCGTGTCTCTCACAAGGGCAAGGCTGTCGGCAATCCTGCGGCCAGGAATGCTGCAGGTCTGGTCCGGATGGACGATCTGCCCCATGACAGGTTTCAGCCTGTTGGCCAGCACCTTGGCGAGGATCTTGTAGTCCACGTTCAGGAGAGAGATGGGACGCCAGTTTTTCAGGTCACATCTCTCCCCCTTCCGCTTATACAAGATCGTGATCATCCCTTCCCTCAACGACGGAGGCATTCTGCCCCCCACCACCATCTCCTCGTACACCTCCAACAGGTCCGGACAGATCAGGTCACCCAGCGCTACGTAGAGCTCGGCCGGGAGACCGTCACTGCCCGGGGTCCTGCCGGGCTTAAAGGATTTAGCGGCAGAGAGCAGCTCCCCCACCGTCAAGGGATCGTCCATAGCCGCCGCACCTGCGGGATCAACAACGTTAGTGACACCTGACAGGAACCTCTCGGCGGCTTCGGGGTCGGATGACTTGGGGGCGTAGAGGTTGCTGTAGAAGTCGTGGACGACCCCCACCACTTCCTCCTTGCCGCTCCTCATGTGTCCGGTCTCATCTCGTAGCTCAGTCAGGGGCGTGTGGCCGGCATGGAGCTTCCTGAAAAAGAAAGAGTTACATTTCTCACCCTTCTCCAGGTTCTCCACCTTGGAACGAAAGACGATTCGCTTGGATTCCTCCTCAAAGTGCCTTTTCAAGCTCTTTTTGGTCTCCTCCAGCTCCTCCCTGACGTCCCAGCCACACTGGAGCAGGTCCTGCAGGGACCGCAGCTCGCGCTGCAGTTTCCTCAAGTCCCACTTCTTCGCACACGCCTGTTGTCTGCCTTTTGCCTGAAAGAAACAACGGAATTCGACTTTAACATATTCCCACCAATCGCTGATGCACTTGAACAGACATTTGTCATTTCGCCATACAAGGTAAGCATCCCTAAGTTCCTCCATGACCTCCCTCTGCTCCAACAGGGCACAATTCAACTTCCAGGAGCCCGGGCCAGGTGGGAATCCATGGCCCAGAGTCCCCCGGAATCGAATGGCCCTGTGGTCAGAGAAGAAGCAGGGGACCATAGAGTACGACACCTTTCTGACTGTTCTCGAAGTGAAGATGAAGTCTATCCGAGAACGGAGCGAGCCATCGGGGCGGCTCCACGTATAGTTTACGGAGCCGTTCCCGATGGACCCGACAACGTCCTGCAAGGATGCCTCCGTCACCATCTCAATCAGCAGTTTAGACGTCACGTCCAGGTTGGCGGATGTGCCAGAACTGCGCCCTTCCACCTCAATGGGGCAGTTGAAGTCACCACCCAACACTACTGCTCTAGTGGTGGCGAGTTCAGCCCGCAGGGCCTGGAGAACCTCCAGTCGGACATCCCTCTCAGGGGAGGCATACACGTTGATGAGCCGCACGGGCTCACCCGCCCAGGAACCGTCTGCGACAAGAAGTCTGCCACAGACGAGCTCCCGGACGGAATCAAGTGCAAAGTTACCTCCCCTGATCAGGATGGCCACCCCCGCAGACCTATTGTCGCCCCCACCAGACCAGTAGGAAGGGCCGTGAGGCCACTGCCTGGCCAGATGGTTGTAAGACCTAGAAGCAGACAAAGCACATTCCTGCAACATGTAAACATCACACCTCTGGGAATCTAAGAACGTAAGAACAGTCTGAAATCTGAACCAAGCTCTAATACTCCTCACATTAATGCAGAAGATGTTGAGATCAGCCATGGGAATAAAAAGAGAGGTTAGTTCTGATACTAGTTACCAGTCTGGTCGGACGGGTCCTCTTCTCTGGCGCCTGTCGGCTCCTGTGGCTTCTCGTAGCGCCCTTCCAAGAACTCGTCGTAGACCGTGTTGGACGGAGTGTCTAGGATTTTCTTAACCTCTGGGTCCTGCAGCAGCTCCTCCATAGATTGAGCTTGGACTGGCTCTGCTTGGACCTGCTCCACTTGGGCCTGCTCCATCACCTCCTCTCCTTCTGAAGCCTCAAGGCTCTCGCAGACCTGCTCCATCTCCTCCTCCTCATCTGAAGCTTGAGGGGTCTCGCAGGTCTCGATTATCTTTCTTTTGTGGGACTCTTCTGATACGTTGTCCCTTCCTTTCCTCTTCCTCTGTATGGTACCTGGGGGAGGAAGCACAGGAAAGTCCTCCGAAGGGCGGGCACCAGCAGCTGGAGGGGGGTTAGGTGCTGCTGGGCCAGGAGAGAAAGGAGGCTGGGTGGGGCGGGGGGCAGGAGAGAGTGCCCGGGCAGGGGAGGACGGGGCAGGGGTGGGCCGGGCAGGGGAGGACGGGGCAGGGGTGGGCCGGGCAGGGGAGGACGGGGCAGGGGTGGGCCGGGGTGGGGTACGGGGGGCAGGGGTGGGGCGGGATGGGGCAGGAGGGGCAGGGGTGGGACGGGATGGGGTAGGAGGGGCAGGGGTGGGACGGGATGGGGCAGGAGGGGGAGGGGTGGGACGGGATGGGGCAGGGGTGGGACGGGATGGGGCAGGGGTGGGGCGGGATGGGGCAGGAGATGGGGCGGGAGGGGCAGGGGATGGGGCGGGAGGGGCAGGGGAGGGGGGGGATGGGGCAGGGGTGGTGGCTTTCGCCTTCTTACCCTCCTTGGTCGGCTTGGCCATCCGTGGTGTTGGCTCCGGAGCTGGGGCTGGCTTCGGTGCTCTCGCTGCCACAGATGCCCATGTTCTCTCCCTCTGGGGGCAGTCCTTGTAGCTGTGGGCTGCCAGTCCGCAGAGGTTGCAGGTCTTGCTCTTGGGGCAGTCCTTGGTCGTGTGACCTGTCACACGGCAATACCTGCAGGCATCCTCCGTACAGTCCTTGCCCTCGTGGCCCATCTTGCCGCATCTCCTGCAGGTCTGCGGCATGTCCGGGTAGAAGATAAGTCCTGTGGAGTTGCCCAAGGAAAATGTCGTTGGCAGGTGCTGTAGTCCGTCTGGAGAAGCAGGGTTCTTGTTGAGTCTGACGACCACAGACCACTTGCAGGTCCAGTATCCGAGTGAGTTCAGGATGCGGGTGGGCTCCCTCACCACGGTGCAGAAGCGCTTCAGGAAGGTCGAGATGTCCGTGCCTGGGGTGTGTGGGTTCCGCATTGAGACCGTCACCCGCCTCTCCTCTCTTTGAATAAGGCAGTTGCCCACAAAGCGAGAGAAAGGGGATTCGGGACTCGCCGCTTTCACCACCTCCCAGTATCTTCTACAGGTCCCAATGGTGGCAAAGGTGATGTAGAAGATTCCCGAAAAGAAGGTTGCTATTCCCAGGGTGTCAGCCGTGGGGAAGCCTTGATCCGCCAGCATCTTCTTGCAGAACACGTCGTGGGACATGTCCGGCACCCTTCCATCCACGGGCTTGAGCTTCAAGGCAACAGTCTGCCTCATCCAGGGCTCCAGGGTTGGAGCTTCCAGGTTAGGAATTCTGCCGCCCTTCTGCCTTGCCGTGGTGGAGGTTGAAGCTTGCTGTGGTTGGGGCTGGACCTCCAGGCCTTGCCCTGCAGCCTCCTGGGTGGACTTGCTGGTTGAGGCCATGGCTTCTTCCAGCAGGCTCTTTTCCGCTTCCTTGCTTACTTGTGGAGAGAGGCTTCGCAAAGTCTTCTTTCCCGGGTGGGAGGAGCTATGCAGATCCGGTCCCGGTGGGAGGAGCTATGCAAATCCTTCTCCAGAGGCAGCGAGTTTCTTCGAAAAGATTCTGCGCCGCCTTCCTCTTCGCCGCTGTTCCGGAATTCACCGCCGATTCCCTTCTTCCAGGTTCTTCGTCGGCTTCTTCCGGAGCTGCAGTCTTCAAGATCTTCTCCTTCTTCAGATGTTCCGAGGCAGGCAGGAGACGATCTTCAGGTGGTATGCTCTAGAGAAATGCGGTTCTAATAAGAACGAAAAGTACTGCAATCGTACTACGCAAAATCTCTACCACAATGCTTGGAGTTCTTCAGACCGTAGCGATCATGGTATCTCCCCTGCCAGGTAAGTATTAAATATTAAACTGATAAGAACAGATACTACACTTGATCTTAGCCAAAAGGCCGAGAAGCGATAACCGTGAAAGGGGCGGGCCCAACAAGGTGCCCTTCATGGGCACTATCACTGCTTGCTGTCAGGGAGGCTGCCAGACAATTTTCCATGCACACTCTGGGCTGGGGGGCAGTCAACCACCAGTACACACAGCAGAACCTAAACCCATACCATTATTGCTAAGCAGCAAGACAGGGGCCCATTGCACTCCCACGGGGCCTTTTTAAATGCAATCCATAACCCGGATTTGCCAGGAACCCTTCTTACTCCTCCTACTTGCATGTGACACTGGGCTTAGGATCTGCATAGGAAACACACACACAAGCACACACCTACCTTTGTTGCCTGCAGATGCCTCCTTGGCTGTCCCCAAACGGTATCAAACCAACACCCACGGGAAGCTGTAAGCATAGAGGACATGCCTGCACCCCATTGGACTTACCTGTGTGGGTTAAATCCGGGTTATTTGACAACCTATGGCGGTGATGGTTCTGCTCAGGCAGAGCAGTGCTGATGCTCCTCATAAAGCTGTCGCTGCTGTGAAGGTTCTAGGTGACATCACAAATCCCTATGGTTACATACACAACAAAGCTGGGTTGTTGTTGTTTACAGTCTGCAAGGCCTGTGGAAGTGAGTGACATCATAGCACTGTAGTTCTGAGGGTTCTAGATGGATGCAACAATCTCCTGTTGCTTCTATGAAGGCCATAATAGACGACATCACCAAACAGCTCCATAGTCACATACACAGCAAAGGAGAGATGTTGTTTACACCTAGTGATGTCAGTGGTATTGAGTGACATCACAGCACAGTGCTAAGGCTCCTGGGCCTGGACACAGCAGCGGCTGCAATATCTCAACGGAGAATACGTTTATATATATGTGTGTGTGTGCGCGTATATATATATATATATATATATATATATATATATATATTTCTCCGCCGAAATCACTTTTAAACCCATTTCCACCTTTTTTTCCCTTCTCTTCCTCTTACTTTTTTTTCACGTTTTTTTACATTTTTCTCCTTTTCGCCTCTTTTCTGGGCGTATTATTCTTCTTTTTCTTCTTTTTTTTCGTCTAATGCATACCCCATCAGTGCAGCAATGCTTATTCAATACCGCCAGCAGATGGAGACACTGGGGGATAATTTTCTAAGGATTTATACTGATTTTTCCTGTCTGAATTTGTCGCACAGAAAGTTGCAGGCCAAATATGTGTGACATTTCTGTGACTTTAGCTTCTAGAGCATTTTTACAACATTATACATAGGTGCTGAATACATAAAAAGCGACTGTTCAGCGACAGACAAGTCGCATCGGCTGAAAGTAGGCCAGAATGTCAGTCCATGTTGGAGCAGGTTTAGATACAGTCTAAAGTATAGATCTCAAAGTCTGTGCACAGAATTTAGCAAGGGCCTCGCACCTTCTGATGCATCAGGTAGGTGCACAATAGCATAGCCTAACCCTCTGTACTTTGGTCTATATTGATGCGGGACATAGACAGCCAGCTGATGACCAATCCATTAGTGCAATGGATGGCTGGAAGCATTTGTCTTTGCCTTTGCAATACCACAGAAGCAATGCATGGTCAATGTACAGCAATGACACACCTGTGTGAACAGCCAGGAGACCCCCCCCCCCCCCCCCCCATGTTATGTTACATAGTTACATAGTTAGTACGGTCGAAAAAAGACATATGTCCATCAAGTTCAACCAGGGAATTAAGGGGTAGGGGTGTGGCGCGATATTGGGGAAGGGATGAGATTTTATATTTCTTTATAAGCATTAATCTTATTTTGTCAATTAGGAACATTCAGCACCCACCCGCTATCAAGGCAGCTGCCTATCATGTCATGCCCTACCTGCACAGGTGTGCTGGCTACTCAAATGATCCAATTAAGGAGGCCATTTAGTCAGCAGCAGCAGAAGTCCTGTGCCTGGACGCTCCAACAGCGGCCAGACACAAGCAGAAGCAGAAGCAGCAGAAGCAGCAGAAGCAGCAGCAGCACCACCTTTTGTTTTTTGGCTGCAGCAGCAGCAAGGCCCACAGGGCTGGCTAGCTGGCTAGCCAGCAAGCAGGTAGCAATGAAAGTAGGAATCTTTCTTTTTAACCCTGTAAGGGGGTGGTGCACTGTACCCGAAGATACTGCCATATCGGGTCAATGCATAGGGCGACGGAAGCAAGCTTCGAAATCGGCCCCCGTTCTCAAAAATCCATTTAATATATGGTCCCCAGATAGGGGACGTATCAGATATTAAACTGATAAGAACAGATACTACACTTGATCTTAGCCAAAAGGCCGAGAAGCGATAACCGTGAAAGGGGCGGGCCCAACAAGGTGCCCTTCATGGGCACTATCACTGCTTGCTGTCAGGGAGGCTGCCAGACAATTTTCCATGCACACTCTGGGCTGGGGGGCAGTCAACCACCAGTACACACAGCAGAACCTAAACCCATACCATTATTGCTAAGCAGCAAGACAGGGGCCCATTGCACTCCCACGGGGCCTTTTTAAATGCAATCCATAACCCGGATTTGCCAGGAACCCTTCTTACTCCTCCTACTTGCATGTGACACTGGGCTTAGGATCTGCATAGGAAACACACACACAAGCACACACCTACCTTTGTTGCCTGCAGATGCCTCCTTGGCTGTCCTCAAACGGTATCAAACCAACACCCACGGGAAGCTGTAAGCATAGAGGACATGCCTGCACCCCATTGGACTTACCTGTGTGGGTTAAACCCGGGTTATTTGACAACCTATGGCGGTGATGGTTCTGCTCAGGCAGAGCAGTGCTGATGCTCCTCATAAAGCTGTCGCTGCTGTGAAGGTTCTAGGTGACATCACAAATCCCTATGGTTACATACACAACAAAGCTGGGTTGTTGTTGTTTACACTCTGCAAGGCCTGTGGAAGTGAGTGACATCATAGCACTGTAGTTCTGAGGGTTCTAGATGGATGCAACAATCTCCTGTTGCTTCTATGAAGGCCATAATAGACGACATCACCAAACAGCTCCATAGTCACATACACAGCAAAGGAGAGATGTTGTTTACACCTAGTGATGTCAGTGGTATTGAGTGACATCACAGCACAGTGCTAAGGCTCCTGGGCCTGGACACAGCAGCGGCTGCAATATCTCAACAGAGAATACGTTTATATATATGTGTGTGTGTGCGCGTATATATATATATATATATATATATATATATATATATATTTCTCCGCCGAAATCACTTTTAAACCCATTTCCACCTTTTTTTCCCTTCTCTTCCTCTTACTTTTTTTTCACGTTTTTTTACGTTTTTCTCCTTTTCGCCTCTTTTCTGGGCGTATTATTCTTCTTTTTCTTCTTTTTTTTCGTCTAATGCATACCCCATCAGTGCAGCAATGCTTATTCAATACCGCCAGCAGATGGAGACACTGGGGGATAATTTTCTAAGGATTTATACTGATTTTTCCTGTCTGAATTTGTCGCACAGAAAGTTGCAGGCCAAATATGTGTGACATTTCTGCGACTTTAGCTTCTAGAGCATTTTTACAACATTATACATAGGTGCTGAATACATAAAAAGCGACTGTTCAGCGACAGACAAGTCGCATCGGCTGAAAGTAGGCCAGAATGTCAGTCCATGTTGGAGCAGGTTTAGATACAGTCTAAAGTATAGATCTCAAAGTCTGTGCACAGAATTTAGCAAGGGCCTCGCACCTTCTGATGCATCAGGTAGGTGCACAATAGCATAGCCTAACCCTCTGTACTTTGGTCTATATTGATGCGGGACATAGACAGCCAGCTGATGACCAATCCATTAGTGCAATGGATGGCTGGAAGCATTTGTCTTTGCCTTTGCAATACCACAGAAGCAATGCATGGTCAATGTACAGCAATGACACACCTGTGTGAACAGCCAGGAGACCCCCCCCCTCCCCCCCCCATGTTATGTTACATAGTTACATAGTTAGTACGGTCGAAAAAAGACATATGTCCATCAAGTTCAACCAGGGAATTAAGGGGTAGGGGTGTGGCGCGATATTGGGGAAGGGATGAGATTTTATATTTCTTCATAAGCATTAATCTTATTTTGTCAATTAGGAACATTCAGCACCCACCCGCTATCAAGGCAGCTGCCTATCATGTCATGCCCTACCTGCACAGGTGTGCTGGCTACTCAAATGATCCAATTAAGGAGGCCATTTAGTCAGCAGCAGCAGAAGTCCTGTGCCTGGACGCTCCAACAGCGGCCAGACACAAGCAGAAGCAGAAGCAGCAGAAGCAGCAGCAGCACCACCTTTTGTTTTTTGGCTGCAGCAGCAGCAAGGCCCACAGGGCTGGCTAGCTGGCTAGCCAGCAAGCAGGTAGCAATGAAAGTAGGAATCTTTCTTTTTAACCCTGTAAGGGGGTGGTGCACTGTACCCGAAGATACTGCCATATCGGGTCAATGCATAGGGCGACGGAAGCAAGCTTCGAAATCGGCCCCCGTTCTCAAAAATCCATTTAATATATGGTCCCCAGATAGGGGACGTATCAGATATTAAACTGATAAGAACAGATTTTTTTTTTTTTTTTTTTATCTAAAGCCGAGGAACGTGCTTTCGATTCACCCAAAGTGCAAGAAAAAGTGCAAACGTGTTACACTAAAAAAACGTGCACAAAGGATGCGGTCTATCGCAAGCCCTTCTCCGATAGGAGAGAGGCCCCCCAACAAACCTTACCCTTCGCCTCCGGACCAAAAGGTACCTGCGAGGTTCCAGGTTCGATGTCCCTTTTCGCCGAAGCTACTAGGGGACCACAAATGCTCCCGGCATCCCCCTTGGCGTTAGCCAAGGTATCTGCCCGCAGAGCCGATTACGGTAGGTACCCTGCCAAAGCAGGAGTACCCGGGGTGTTTGCAGGGAGGTGCGGAACCTAATGGCCACACACACCTCCCCTAGACCGCCAGGAGGGACACCCAGAAGGGCTACCGCATCCTGACCAATCCTGTGAACACACAACACGCAAAAAGTGACACAGTGAGACAAAAAAGAAATAAATAAGTGAATGTGTGCAGATATACTGCCCGGACATCCGGCCGGATCTATAAAAATTTCTCTGATCCTAGCCAGAAGGCCGGGAATCAAGAGGTGAGTGCCACAAGGTGAAGAGATTATGGTGCCCGTGCTTCAACTCAGTGAGTCTATCCTCCCAGTGAGTTTCGGCACCTCGGGGTCACCACTCCCCGAGGCACAAAAGTACCTCGGCTCTAGACCCTCTCAGCCTCATGGCGAGACCCGGAGGGAACAGGTCACATCGGGGCAGCCGTCGAGCTGATTCCTCAGAACCAGCCCCGGAAAGCCCTGGTACACCTGCATCCTCCATGCAGCACCCATCCCCACCAGCCCCATACCGGCGTTACTATCCACCGGCATGAAAAACTGATAAGAACAGATACTACACTTGATCTTAGCCAAAAGGCCGAGAAGCGATAACCGTGAAAGGGGCGGGCCCAACAAGGTGCCCTTCATGGGCACTATCACTGCTTGCTGTCAGGGAGGCTGCCAGACAATTTTCCATGCACACTCTGGGCTGGGGGGCAGTCAACCACCAGTACACACAGCAGAACCTAAACCCATACCATTATTGCTAAGCAGCAAGACAGGGGCCCATTGCACTCCCACGGGGCCTTTTTAAATGCAATCCATAACCCGGACTTGCCAGGAACCCTTCTTACTCCTCCTACTTGCATGTGACACTGGGCTTAGGATCTGCATAGGAAACACACACACAAGCACACACCTACCTTTGTTGCCTGCAGATGCCTCCTTGGCTGTCCCCAAACGGTATCAAACCAACACCCACGGGAAGCTGTAAGCATAGAGGACATGCCTGCACCCCATTGGACTTACCTGTGTGGGTTAAACCCGGGTTATTTGACAACCTATGGCGGTGATGGTTCTGCTCAGGCAGAGCAGTGCTGATGCTCCTCATAAAGCTGTCGCTGCTGTGAAGGTTCTAGGTGACATCACAAATCCCTATGGTTACATACACAACAAAGCTGGGTTGTTGTTGTTTACAGTCTGCAAGGCCTGTGGAAGTGAGTGACATCATAGCACTGTAGTTCTGAGGGTTCTAGATGGATGCAACAATCTCCTGTTGCTTCTATGAAGGCCATAATAGACGACATCACCAAACAGCTCCATAGTCACATACACAGCAAAGGAGAGATGTTGTTTACACCTAGTGATGTCAGTGGTATTGAGTGACATCACAGCACAGTGCTAAGGCTCCTGGGCCTGGACACAGCAGCGGCTGCAATATCTCAACGGAGAATACGTTTATATATATGTGTGTGTGTGCGCGTATATATATATATATATATATATATATATATATATATATATATATATATATATATTTCTCCGCCGAAATCACTTTTAAACCCATTTCCACCTTTTTTTCCCTTCTCTTCCTCTTACTTTTTTTTCACGTTTTTTTACGTTTTTCTCCTTTTCGCCTCTTTTCTGGGCGTATTATTCTTCTTTTTCTTCTTTTTTTTCGTCTAATGCATACCCCATCAGTGCAGCAATGCTTATTCAATACCGCCAGCAGATGGAGACACTGGGGGATAATTTTCTAAGGATTTATACTGATTTTTCCTGTCTGAATTTGTCGCACAGAAAGTTGCAGGCCAAATATGTGTGACATTTCTGCGACTTTAGCTTCTAGAGCATTTTTACAACATTATACATAGGTGCTGAATACATAAAAAGCGACTGTTCAGCGACAGACAAGTCGCATCGGCTGAAAGTAGGCCAGAATGTCAGTCCATGTTGGAGCAGGTTTAGATACAGTCTAAAGTATAGATCTCAAAGTCTGTGCACAGAATTTAGCAAGGGCCTCGCACCTTCTGATGCATCAGGTAGGTGCACAATAGCATAGCCTAACCCTCTGTACTTTGGTCTATATTGATGCGGGACATAGACAGCCAGCTGATGACCAATCCATTAGTGCAATGGATGGCTGGAAGCATTTGTCTTTGCCTTTGCAATACCACAGAAGCAATGCATGGTCAATGTACAGCAATGACACACCTGTGTGAACAGCCAGGAGACCCCCCCCCCCCCCCCCATGTTATGTTACATAGTTACATAGTTAGTACGGTCGAAAAAAGACATATGTCCATCAAGTTCAACCAGGGAATTAAGGGGTAGGGGTGTGGCGCGATATTGGGGAAGGGATGAGATTTTATATTTCTTCATAAGCATTAATCTTATTTTGTCAATTAGGAACATTCAGCACCCACCCGCTATCAAGGCAGCTGCCTATCATGTCATGCCCTACCTGCACAGGTGTGCTGGCTACTCAAATGATCCAATTAAGGAGGCCATTTAGTCAGCAGCAGCAGAAGTCCTGTGCCTGGACGCTCCAACAGCGGCCAGACACAAGCAGAAGCAGAAGCAGCAGAAGCAGCAGCAGCACCACCTTTTGTTTTTTGGCTGCAGCAGCAGCAAGGCCCACAGGGCTGGCTAGCTGGCTAGCCAGCAAGCAGGTAGCAATGAAAGTAGGAATCTTTCTTTTTAACCCTGTAAGGGGGTGGTGCACTGTACCCGAAGATACTGCCATATCGGGTCAATGCATAGGGCGACGGAAGCAAGCTTCGAAATCGGCCCCCGTTCTCAAAAATCCATTTAATATATGGTCCCCAGATAGGGGACGTATCAGATATTAAACTGATAAGAACAGATACTACACTTGATCTTAGCCAAAAGGCCGAGAAGCGATAACCGTGAAAGGGGCGGGCCCAACAAGGTGCCCTTCATGGGCACTATCACTGCTTGCTGTCAGGGAGGCTGCCAGACAATTTTCCATGCACACTCTGGGCTGGGGGGCAGTCAACCACCAGTACACACAGCAGAACCTAAACCCATACCATTATTGCTAAGCAGCAAGACAGGGGCCCATTGCACTCCCACGGGGCCTTTTTAAATGCAATCCATAACCCGGATTTGCCAGGAACCCTTCTTACTCCTCCTACTTGCATGTGACACTGGGCTTAGGATCTGCATAGGAAACACACACACAAGCACACACCTACCTTTGTTGCCTGCAGATGCCTCCTTGGCTGTCCCCAAACGGTATCAAACCAACACCCACGGGAAGCTGTAAGCATAGAGGACATGCCTGCACCCCATTGGACTTACCTGTGTGGGTTAAACCCGGGTTATTTGACAACCTATGGCGGTGATGGTTCTGCTCAGGCAGAGCAGTGCTGATGCTCCTCATAAAGCTGTCGCTGCTGTGAAGGTTCTAGGTGACATCACAAATCCCTATGGTTACATACACAACAAAGCTGGGTTGTTGTTGTTTACACTCTGCAAGGCCTGTGGAAGTGAGTGACATCATAGCACTGTAGTTCTGAGGGTTCTAGATGGATGCAACAATCTCCTGTTGCTTCTATGAAGGCCATAATAGACGACATCACCAAACAGCTCCATAGTCACATACACAGCAAAGGAGAGATGTTGTTTACACCTAGTGATGTCAGTGGTATTGTGTGACATCACAGCACAGTGCTAAGGCTCCTGGGCCTGGACACAGCAGCGGCTGCAATATTTCAACGGAGAATACGTTTATATATATGTGTGTGTGTGCGCGTATATATATATATATATATATATATATATATATATATATATTTCTCCGCCGAAATCACTTTTAAACCCATTTCCACCTTTTTTTCCCTTCTCTTCCTCTTACTTTTTTTTCACGTTTTTTTACGTTTTTCTCCTTTTCGCCTCTTTTCTGGGCGTATTATTCTTCTTTTTCTTCTTTTTTTCGTCTAATGCATACCCCATCAGTGCAGCAATGCTTATTCAATACCGCCAGCAGATGGAGACACTGGGGGATAATTTTCTAAGGATTTATACTGATTTTTCCTGTCTGAATTTGTCGCACAGAAAGTTGCAGGCCAAATATGTGTGACATTTCTGCGACTTTAGCTTCTAGAGCATTTTTACAACATTATACATAGGTGCTGAATACATAAAAAGCGACTGTTCAGCGACAGACAAGTCGCATCGGCTGAAAGTAGGCCAGAATGTCAGTCCATGTTGGAGCAGGTTTAGATACAGTCTAAAGTATAGATCTCAAAGTCTGTGCACAGAATTTAGCAAGGGCCTCGCACCTTCTGATGCATCAGGTAGGTGCACAATAGCATAGCCTAACCCTCTGTACTTTGGTCTATATTGATGCGGGACATAGACAGCCAGCTGATGACCAATCCATTAGTGCAATGGATGGCTGGAAGCATTTGTCTTTGCCTTTGCAATACCACAGAAGCAATGCATGGTCAATGTACAGCAATGACACACCTGTGTGAACAGCCAGGAGACCCCCCCCCCCCCCCCATGTTATGTTACATAGTTACATAGTTAGTACGGTCGAAAAAAGACATATGTCCATCAAGTTCAACCAGGGAATTAAGGGGTAGGGGTGTGGCGCGATATTGGGGAAGGGATGAGATTTTATATTTCTTCATAAGCATTAATCTTATTTTGTCAATTAGGAACATTCAGCACCCACCCGCTATCAAGGCAGCTGCCTATCATGTCATGCCCTACCTGCACAGGTGTGCTGGCTACTCAAATGATCCAATTAAGGAGGCCATTTAGTCAGCAGCAGCAGAAGTCCTGTGCCTGGACGCTCCAACAGCGGCCAGACACAAGCAGAAGCAGAAGCAGCAGAAGCAGCAGCAGCACCACCTTTTGTTTTTTGGCTGCAGCAGCAGCAAGGCCCACAGGGCTGGCTAGCTGGCTAGCCAGCAAGCAGGTAGCAATGAAAGTAGGAATCTTTCTTTTTAACCCTGTAAGGGGGTGGTGCACTGTACCCGAAGATTCTGCCATATCGGGTCAATGCATAGGGCGACGGAAGCAAGCTTCGAAATCGGCCCCCGTTCTCAAAAATCCATTTAATATATGGTCCCCAGATAGGGGACGTATCAGATATTAAACTGATAAGAACAGATACTACACTTGATCTTAGCCAAAAGGCCGAGAAGCGATAACCGTGAAAGGGGCGGGCCCAACAAGGTGCCCTTCATGGGCACTATCACTGCTTGCTGTCAGGGAGGCTGCCAGACAATTTTCCATGCACACTCTGGGCTGGGGGGCAGTCAACCACCAGTACACACAGCAGAACCTAAACCCATACCATTATTGCTAAGCAGCAAGACAGGGGCCCATTGCACTCCCACGGGGCCTTTTTAAATGCAATCCATAACCCGGATTTGCCAGGAACCCTTCTTACTCCTCCTACTTGCATGTGACACTGGGCTTAGGATCTGCATAGGAAACACACACACAAGCACACACCTACCTTTGTTGCCTGCAGATGCCTCCTTGGCTGTCCCCAAACGGTATCAAACCAACACCCACGGGAAGCTGTAAGCATAGAGGACATGCCTGCACCCCATTGGACTTACCTGTGTGGGTTAAACCCGGGTTATTTGACAACCTATGGCGGTGATGGTTCTGCTCAGGCAGAGCAGTGCTGATGCTCCTCATGAAGCTGTCGCTGCTGTGAAGGTTCTAGGTGACATCACAAATCCCTATGGTTACATACACAACAAAGCTGGGTTGTTGTTGTTTACACTCTGCAAGGCCTGTGGAAGTGAGTGACATCATAGCACTGTAGTTCTGAGGGTTCTAGATGGATGCAACAATCTCCTGTTGCTTCTATGAAGGCCATAATAGACGACATCACCAAACAGCTCCATAGTCACATACACAGCAAAGGAGAGATGTTGTTTACACCTAGTGATGTCAGTGGTATTGAGTGACATCACAGCACAGTGCTAAGGCTCCTGGGCCTGGACACAGCAGCGGCTGCAATATCTCAACGGAGAATACGTTTATATATATGTGTGTGTGTGCGCGTATATATATATATATATATATATATATATATATATATATATATTTCTCCGCCGAAATCACTTTTAAACCCATTTCCACCTTTTTTTCCCTTCTCTTCCTCTTACTTTTTTTTCACGTTTTTTTACGTTTTTCTCCTTTTCGCCTCTTTTCTGGGCGTATTATTCTTCTTTTTCTTCTTTTTTTTCGTCTAATGCATACCCCATCAGTGCAGCAATGCTTATTCAATACCGCCAGCAGATGGAGACACTGGGGGATAATTTTCTAAGGATTTATACTGATTTTTCCTGTCTGAATTTGTCGCACAGAAAGTTGCAGGCCAAATATGTGTGACATTTCTGCGACTTTAGCTTCTAGAGCATTTTTACAACATTATACATAGGTGCTGAATACATAAAAAGCGACTGTTCAGCGACAGACAAGTCGCATCGGCTGAAAGTAGGCCAGAATGTCAGTCCATGTTGGAGCAGGTTTAGATACAGTCTAAAGTATAGATCTCAAAGTCTGTGCACAGAATTTAGCAAGGGCCTCGCACCTTCTGATGCATCAGGTAGGTGCACAATAGCATAGCCTAACCCTCTGTACTTTGGTCTATATTGATGCGGGACATAGACAGCCAGCTGATGACCAATCCATTAGTGCAATGGATGGCTGGAAGCATTTGTCTTTGCCTTTGCAATACCACAGAAGCAATGCATGGTCAATGTACAGCAATGACACACCTGTGTGAACAGCCAGGAGACCCCCCCCCCCCCCCATGTTATGTTACATAGTTACATAGTTAGTACGGTCGAAAAAAGACATATGTCCATCAAGTTCAACCAGGGAATTAAGGGGTAGGGGTGTGGCGCGATATTGGGGAAGGGATGAGATTTTATATTTCTTCATAAGCATTAATCTTATTTTGTCAATTAGGAACATTCAGCACCCACCCGCTATCAAGGCAGCTGCCTATCATGTCATGCCCTACCTGCACAGGTGTGCTGGCTACTCAAATGATCCAATTAAGGAGGCCATTTAGTCAGCAGCAGCAGAAGTCCTGTGCCTGGACGCTCCAACAGCGGCCAGACACAAGCAGAAGCAGAAGCAGCAGAAGCAGCAGCAGCACCACCTTTTGTTTTTTGGCTGCAGCAGCAGCAAGGCCCACAGGGCTGGCTAGCTGGCTAGCCAGCAAGCAGGTAGCAATGAAAGTAGGAATCTTTCTTTTTAACCCTGTAAGGGGGTGGTGCACTGTACCCGAAGATACTGCCATATCGGGTCAATGCATAGGGCGACGGAAGCAAGCTTCGAAATCGGCCCCCGTTCTCAAAAATCCATTTAATATATGGTCCCCAGATAGGGGACGTATCAGATATTAAACTGATAAGAACAGATACTACACTTGATCTTAGCCAAAAGGCCGAGAAGCGATAACCGTGAAAGGGGCGGGCCCAACAAGGTGCCCTTCATGGGCACTATCACTGCTTGCTGTCAGGGAGGCTGCCAGACAATTTTCCATGCACACTCTGGGCTGGGGGGCAGTCAACCACCAGTACACACAGCAGAACCTAAACCCATACCATTATTGCTAAGCAGCAAGACAGGGGCCCATTGCACTCCCACGGGGCCTTTTTAAATGCAATCCATAACCCGGATTTGCCAGGAACCCTTCTTACTCCTCCTACTTGCATGTGACACTGGGCTTAGGATCTGCATAGGAAACACACACACAAGCACACACCTACCTTTGTTGCCTGCAGATGCCTCCTTGGCTGTCCCCAAACGGTATCAAACCAACACCCACGGGAAGCTGTAAGCATAGAGGACATGCCTGCACCCCATTGGACTTACCTGTGTGGGTTAAACCCGGGTTATTTGACAACCTATGGCGGTGATGGTTCTGCTCAGGCAGAGCAGTGCTGATGCTCCTCATAAAGCTGTCGCTGCTGTGAAGGTTCTAGGTGACATCACAAATCCCTATGGTTACATACACAACAAAGCTGGGTTGTTGTTGTTTACACTCTGCAAGGCCTGTGGAAGTGAGTGACATCATAGCACTGTAGTTCTGAGGGTTCTAGATGGATGCAACAATCTCCTGTTGCTTCTATGAAGGCCATAATAGACGACATCACCAAACAGCTCCATAGTCACATACACAGCAAAGGAGAGATGTTGTTTACACCTAGTGATGTCAGTGGTATTGAGTGACATCACAGCACAGTGCTAAGGCTCCTGGGCCTGGATACAGCAGCGGCTGCAATATCTCAACGGAGAATACGTTTATATATATGTGTGTGTGTGCGCGTATATATATATATATATATATATATATATATATATATATATATTTCTCCGCCGAAATCACTTTTAAACCCATTTCCACCTTTTTTTCCCTTCTCTTCCTCTTACTTTTTTTTCACGTTTTTTTACGTTTTTCTCCTTTTCGCCTCTTTTCTGGGCGTATTATTCTTCTTTTTCTTCTTTTTTTTCGTCTAATGCATACCCCATCAGTGCAGCAATGCTTATTCAATACCGCCAGCAGATGGAGACACTGGGGGATAATTTTCTAAGGATTTATACTGATTTTTCCTGTCTGAATTTGTCGCACAGAAAGTTGCAGGCCAAATATGTGTGACATTTCTGCGACTTTAGCTTCTAGAGCATTTTTACAACATTATACATAGGTGCTGAATACATAAAAAGCGACTGTTCAGCGACAGACAAGTCGCATCGGCTGAAAGTAGGCCAGAATGTCAGTCCATGTTGGAGCAGGTTTAGATACAGTCTAAAGTATAGATCTCAAAGTCTGTGCACAGAATTTAGCAAGGGCCTCGCACCTTCTGATGCATCAGGTAGGTGCACAATAGCATAGCCTAACCCTCTGTACTTTGGTCTATATTGATGCGGGACATAGACAGCCAGCTGATGACCAATCCATTAGTGCAATGGATGGCTGGAAGCATTTGTCTTTGCCTTTGCAATACCACAGAAGCAATGCATGGTCAATGTACAGCAATGACACACCTGTGTGAACAGCCAGGAGACCCCCCCCCCCCCATGTTATGTTACATAGTTACATAGTTAGTACGGTCGAAAAAAGACATATGTCCATCAAGTTCAACCAGGGAATTAAGGGGTAGGGGTGTGGCGCGATATTGGGGAAGGGATGAGATTTTATATTTCTTCATAAGCATTAATCTTATTTTGTCAATTAGGAACATTCAGCACCCACCCGCTATCAAGGCAGCTGCCTATCATGTCATGCCCTACCTGCACAGGTGTGCTGGCTACTCAAATGATCCAATTAAGGAGGCCATTTAGTCAGCAGCAGCAGAAGTCCTGTGCCTGGACGCTCCAACAGCGGCCAGACACAAGCAGAAGCAGAAGCAGCAGCAGCACCACCTTTTGTTTTTTGGCTGCAGCAGCAGCAAGGCCCACAGGGCTGGCTAGCTGGCTAGCCAGCAAGCAGGTAGCAATGAAAGTAGGAATCTTTCTTTTTAACCCTGTAAGGGGGTGGTGCACTGTACCCGAAGATACTGCCATATCGGGTCAATGCATAGGGCGACGGAAGCAAGCTTCGAAATCGGCCCCCGTTCTCAAAAATCCATTTAATATATGGTCCCCAGATAGGGGACGTATCAGATATTAAACTGATAAGAACAGATTTTTTTTTTTTTTTTTTTATCTAAAGCCGAGGAACGTGCTTTCGATTCACCCAAAGTGCAAGAAAAAGTGCAAACGTGTTACACTAAAAAAAAACGTGCACAAAGGATGCGGTCTATCGCAAGCCCTTCTCCGATAGGAGAGAGGCCCCCCAACAAACCTTACCCTTCACCTCCGGACCAAAAGGTACCTGCGAGGTTCCAGGTTCGATGTCCCTTTTCGCCGAAGCTACTAGGGGACCCCACAAATGCTCCCGGCATCCCCCTTGGCGTTGGCCAAGGTATCTGCCCGCAGAGCCGATTACGGTAGGTACCCTGCCAAAGCAGGAGTACCCGGGGTGTTTGCAGGGAGGTGCGGAACCTAATGGCCACACACACCTCCCCTAGACCGCCAGGAGGGACACCCAGAAGGGCTACCGCATCCTGACAAATCCTGTGAACACACAACACGCAAAAAGTGACACAGTGAGACAAAAAAGAAATAAATAAGTGAATGTGTGCAGATATACTGCCCGGACATCCGGCCGGATCTATAAAAATTTCTCTGATCCTAGCCAGAAGGCCGGGAATCAAGAGGTGAGTGCCACAAGGTGAAGAGATTATGGTGCCCGTGCTTCAACTCAGTGAGCCTATTCTCCCAGTGAGTTTCGGCACCTCGGGGTCACCACTCCCCGAGGCACAAAAGTACCTCGGCTCTAGACCCTCTCAGCCTCATGGCGAGACCCGGAGGGAACAGGTCACATCGGGGCAGCCGTCGAGCTGATTCCTCAGAACCAGCCCCGGAAAGCCCTGGTACACCTGCATCCTCCATGCAGCACCCATCCCCACCAGCATGAAAACTGATAAGAACAGATACTACACTTGATCTTAGCCAAAAGGCCGAGAAGCGATAACCGTGAAAGGGGCGGGCCCAACAAGGTGCCCTTCATGGGCACTATCACTGCTTGCTGTCAGGGAGGCTGCCAGACAATTTTCCATGCACACTCTGGGCTGGGGGGCAGTCAACCACCAGTACACACAGCAGAACCTAAACCCATACCATTATTGCTAAGCAGCAAGACAGGGGCCCATTGCACTCCCACGGGGCCTTTTTAAATGCAATCCATAACCCGGATTTGCCAGGAACCCTTCTTACTCCTCCTACTTGCATGTGACACTGGGCTTAGGATCTGCATAGGAAACACACACACAAGCACACACCTACCTTTGTTGCCTGCAGATGCCTCCTTGGCTGTCCCCAAACGGTATCAAACCAACACCCACGGGAAGCTGTAAGCATAGAGGACATGCCTGCACCCCATTGGACTTACCTGTGTGGGTTAAACCCGGGTTATTTGACAACCTATGGCGGTGATGGTTCTGCTCAGGCAGAGCAGTGCTGATGCTCCTCATAAAGCTGTCGCTGCTGTGAAGGTTCTAGGTGACATCACAAATCCCTATGGTTACATACACAACAAAGCTGGGTTGTTGTTGTTTACACTCTGCAAGGCCTGTGGAAGTGAGTGACATCATAGCACTGTAGTTCTGAGGGTTCTAGATGGATGCAACAATCTCCTGTTGCTTCTATGAAGGCCATAATAGACGACATCACCAAACAGCTCCATAGTCACATACACAGCAAAGGAGAGATGTTGTTTACACCTAGTGATGTCAGTGGTATTGAGTGACATCACAGCACAGTGCTAAGGCTCCTGGGCCTGGACACAGCAGCGGCTGCAATATCTCAACGGAGAATACGTTTATATATATGTGTGTGTGTGCGCGTATATATATATATATATATATATATATATATATATATATATATTTCTCCGCCGAAATCACTTTTAAACCCATTTCCACCTTTTTTTCCCTTCTCTTCCTCTTACTTTTTTTTCACGTTTTTTTACGTTTTTCTCCTTTTCGCCTCTTTTCTGGGCGTATTATTCTTCTTTTTCTTCTTTTTTTTCGTCTAATGCATACCCCATCAGTGCAGCAATGCTTATTCAATACCGCCAGCAGATGGAGACACTGGGGGATAATTTTCTATGGATTTATACTGATTTTTCCTGTCTGAATTTGTCGCACAGAAAGTTGCAGGCCAAATATGTGTGACATTTCTGCGACTTTAGCTTCTAGAGCATTTTTACAACATTATACATAGGTGCTGAATACATAAAAAGCGACTGTTCAGCGACAGACAAGTCGCATCGGCTGAAAGTAGGCCAGAATGTCAGTCCATGTTGGAGCAGGTTTAGATACAGTCTAAAGTATAGATCTCAAAGTCTGTGCACAGAATTTAGCAAGGGCCTCGCACCTTCTGATGCATCAGGTAGGTGCACAATAGCATAGCCTAACCCTCTGTACTTTGGTTTATATTGATACGGGACATAGACAGCCAGCTGATGACCAATCCATTAGTGCAATGGATGGCTGGAAGAATTTGTCTTTGCCTTTGCAATACCACAGAAGCAATGCATGGTCAATGTACAGCAATGACACACCTGTGTGAACAGCCAGGAGACCCCCCCCCCCCCATGTTATGTTACATAGTTACATAGTTAGTACGGTCGAAAAAAGACATATGTCCATCAAGTTCAACCAGGGAATTAAGGGGTAGGGGTGTGGCGCGATATTGGGGAAGGGATGAGATTTCATATTTCTTCATAAGCATTAATCTTATTTTGTCAATTAGGAACATTCAGCACCCACCCGCTATCAAGGCAGCTGCCTATCATGTCATGCCCTACCTGCACAGGTGTGCTGGCTACTCAAATGATCCAATTAAGGAGGCCATTTAGTCAGCAGCAGCAGAAGTCCTGTGCCTGGACGCTCCAACAGCGGCCAGACACAAGCAGAAGCAGAAGCAGCAGAAGCAGCAGCAGCACCACCTTTTGTTTTTTGGCTGCAGCAGCAGCAAGGCCCACAGGGCTGGCTAGCTGGCTAGCCAGCAAGCAGGTAGCAATGAAAGTAGGAATCTTTCTTTTTAACCCTGTAAGGGGGTGGTGCACTGTACCCGAAGATACTGCCATATCGGGTCAATGCATAGGGCGACGGAAGCAAGCTTCGAAATCGGCCCCCGTTCTCAAAAATCCATTTAATATATGGTCCCCAGATAGGGGACGTATCAGATATTGAACTGATAAGAACAGATACTACACTTGATCTTAGCCAAAAGGCCGAGAAGCGATAACCGTGAAAGGGGCGGGCCCAACAAGGTGCCCTTCATGGGCACTATCACTGCTTGCTGTCAGGAAGGCTGCCAGACAATTTTCCATGCACACTCTGGGCTGGGGGGCAGTCAACCACCAGTACACACAGCAGAACCTAAACCCATACCATTATTGCTAAGCAGCAAGACAGGGGCCCATTGCACTCCCACGGGGCCTTTTTAAATGCAATCCATAACCCGGATTTGCCAGGAACCCTTCTTACTCCTCCTACTTGCATGTGACACTGGGCTTAGGATCTGCATAGGAAACACACACACAAGCACACACCTACCTTTGTTGCCTGCAGATGCCTCCTTGGCTGTCCCCAAACGGTATCAAACCAACACCCACGGGAAGCTGTAAGCATAGAGGACATGCCTGCACCCCATTGGACTTACCTGTGTGGGTTAAACCCGGGTTATTTGACAACCTATGGCGGTGATGGTTCTGCTCAGGCAGAGCAGTGCTGATGCTCCTCATAAAGCTGTCGCTGCTGTGAAGGTTCTAGGTGACATCACAAATCCCTATGGTTACATACACAACAAAGCTGGGTTGTTGTTGTTTACACTCTGCAAGGCCTGTGGAAGTGAGTGACATCATAGCACTGTAGTTCTGAGGGTTCTAGATGGATGCAACAATCTCCTGTTGCTTCTATGAAGGCCATAATAGACGACATCACCAAACAGCTCCATAGTCACATACACAGCAAAGGAGAGATGTTGTTTACACCTAGTGATGTCAGTGGTATTGAGTGACATCACAGCACAGTGCTAAGGCTCCTGGGCCTGGACACAGCAGCGGCTGCAATATCTCAACGGAGAATACGTTTATATATATGTGTGTGTGTGCGCATATATATATATATATATATATATATATATATATATATATATATATTCTCCGCCGAAATCACTTTTAAACCCATTTCCACCTTTTTTTCCCTTCTCTTCCTCTTACTTTTTTTTCACGTTTTTTTACGTTTTTCTCCTTTTCGCCTCTTTTCTGGGCGTATTATTCTTCTTTTTCTTCTTTTTTTTCGTCTAATGCATACCCCATCAGTGCAGCAATGCTTATTCAATACCGCCAGCAGATGGAGACACTGGGGGATAATTTTCTAAGGATTTATACTGATTTTTCCTGTCTGAATTTGTCGCACAGAAAGTTGCAGGCCAAATATGTGTGACATTTCTGCGACTTTAGCTTCTAGAGCATTTTTACAACATTATACATAGGTGCTGAATACATAAAAAGCGACTGTTCAGCGACAGACAAGTCGCATCGGCTGAAAGTAGGCCAGAATGTCAGTCCATGTTGGAGCAGGTTTAGATACAGTCTAAAGTATAGATCTCAAAGTCTGTGCACAGAATTTAGCAAGGGCCTCGCACCTTCTGATGCATCAGGTAGGTGCACAATAGCATAGCCTAACCCTCTGTACTTTGGTCTATATTGATGCGGGACATAGACAGCCAGCTGATGACCAATCCATTAGTGCAATGGATGGCTGGAAGCATTTGTCTTTGCCTTTGCAATACCACAGAAGCAATGCATGGTCAATGTACAGCAATGACACACCTGTGTGAACAGCCAGGAGACCCCCCCCCCCCCCCATGTTATGTTACATAGTTATATAGTTAGTACGGTCGAAAAAAGACATATGTCCATCAAGTTCAACCAGGGAATTAAGGGGTAGGGGTGTGGCGCGATATTGGGGAAGGGATGAGATTTTATATTTCTTCATAAGCATTAATCTTATTTTGTCAATTAGGAACATTCAGCACCCACCCGCTATCAAGGCAGCTGCCTATCATGTCATGCCCTACCTGCACAGGTGTGCTGGCTACTCAAATGATCCAATTAAGGAGGCCATTTAGTCAGCAGCAGCAGAAGTCCTGTGCCTGGACGCTCCAACAGCAGCCAGACACAAGCAGAAGCAGAAGCAGCAGAAGCAGCAGCAGCACCACCTTTTGCTTTTTGGCTGCAGCAGCAGCAAGGCCCACAGGGCTGGCTAGCTGGCTAGCCAGCAAGCAGGTAGCAATGAAAGTAGGAATCTTTCTTTTTAACCCGGTAAGGGGGTGGTGCACTGTACCCGAAGATACTGCCATATCGGGTCAATGCATAGGGCGACGGAAGCAAGCTTCGAAATCGGCCCCCGTTCTCAAAAATCCATTTAATATATGGTCCCCAGATAGGGGACGTATCAGATATTAAACTGATAAGAACAGATACTACACTTGATCTTAGCCAAAAGGCCGAGAAGCGATAACCGTGAAAGGGGCGGGCCCAACAAGGTGCCCTTCATGGGCACTATCACTGCTTGCTGTCAGGGAGGCTGCCAGACAATTTTCCATGCACACTCTGGGCTGGGGGGCAGTCAACCACCAGTACACACAGCAGAACCTAAACCCATACCATTATTGCTAAGCAGCAAGACAGGGGCCCATTGCACTCCCACGGGGCCTTTTTAAATGCAATCCATAACCCGGATTTGCCAGGAACCCTTCTTACTCCTCCTACTTGCATGTGACACTGGGCTTAGGATCTGCATAGGAAACACACACACAAGCACACACCTACCTTTGTTGCCTGCAGATGCCTCCTTGGCTGTCCCCAAACGGTATCAAACCAACACCCACGGGAAGCTGTAAGCATAGAGGACATGCCTGCACCCCATTGGACTTACCTGTGTGGGTTAAACCCGGGTTATTTGACAACCTATGGCGGTGATGGTTCTGCTCAGGCAGAGCAGTGCTGATGCTCCTCATAAAGCTGTCGCTGCTGTGAAGGTTCTAGGTGACATCACAAATCCCTATGGTTACATACACAACAAAGCTGGGTTGTTGTTGTTTACACTCTGCAAGGCCTGTGGAAGTGAGTGACATCATAGCACTGTAGTTCTGAGGGTTCTAGATGGATGCAACAATCTCATGTTGCTTCTATGAAGGCCATAATAGACGACATCACCAAACAGCTCCATAGTCACATACACAGCAAAGGAGAGATGTTGTTTACACCTAGTGATGTCAGTGGTATTGAGTGACATCACAGCACAGTGCTAAGGCTCCTGGGCCTGGACACAGCAGTGGCTGCAATATCTCAACGGAGAATACGTTTATATATATGTGTGTGTGTGCGCGTATATATATATATATATATATATATATATATATATATATATATTTCTCCGCCGAAATCACTTTTAAACCCATTTCCACCTTTTTTTCCCTTCTCTTCCTCTTACTTTTTTTTCACGTTTTTTTACGTTTTTCTCCTTTTCGCCTCTTTTCTGGGCGTATTATTCTTCTTTTTCTTCTTTTTTTTCGTCTAATGCATACCCCATCAGTGCAGCAATGCTTATTCAATACCGCCAGCAGATGGAGACACTGGGGGATAATTTTCTAAGGATTTATACAGATTTTTCCTGTCTGAATTTGTCGCACAGAAAGTTGCAGGCCAAATATGTGTGACATTTCTGCGACTTTAGCTTCTAGAGCATTTTTACAACATTATACATAGGTGCTGAATACATAAAAAGCGACTGTTCAGCGACAGACAAGTCGCATCGGCTGAAAGTAGGCCAGAATGTCAGTCCATGTTGGAGCAGGTTTAGATACAGTCTAAAGTATAGATCTCAAAGTCTGTGCACAGAATTTAGCAAGGGCCTCGCACCTTCTGATGCATCAGGTAGGTGCACAATAGCATAGCCTAACCCTCTGTACTTTGGTCTATATTGATGCGGGACATAGACAGCCAGCTGATGACCAATCCATTAGTGCAATGGATGGCTGGAAGCATTTGTCTTTGCCTTTGCAATACCACAGAAGCAATGCATGGTCAATGTACAGCAATGACACACCTGTGTGAACAGCCAGGAGACCCCCCCCCCCCCCCCCCATGTTATGTTACATAGTTACATAGTTAGTACGGTCGAAAAAAGACATATGTCCATCAAGTTCAACCAGGGAATTAAGGGGTAGGGGTGTGGCGCGATATTGGGGAAGGGATGAGATTTTATATTTCTTCATAAGCATTAATCTTATTTTGTCAATTAGGAACATTCAGCACCCACCCGCTATCAAGGCAGCTGCCTATCATGTCATGCCCTACCTGCACAGGTGTGCTGGCTACTCAAATGATCCAATTAAGGAGGCCATTTAGTCAGCAGCAGCAGAAGTCCTGTGCCTGGACGCTCCAACAGCGGCCAGACACAAGCAGAAGCAGAAGCAGCAGAAGCAGCAGCAGCACCACCTTTTGTTTTTTGGCTGCAGCAGCAGCAAGGCCCACAGGGCTGGCTAGCTGGCTAGCCAGCAAGCAGGTAGCAATGAAAGTAGGAATCTTTCTTTTTAACCCTGTAAGGGGGTGGTGCACTGTACCCGAAGATACTGCCATATCGGGTCAATGCATAGGGCGACGGAAGCAAGCTTCGAAATCGGCCCCCGTTCTCAAAAATCCATTTAATATATGGTCCCCAGATAGGGGACGTATCAGATATTAAACTGATAAGAACAGATACTACACTTGATCTTAGCCAAAAGGCCGAGAAGCGATAACCGTGAAAGGGGCGGGCCCAACAAGGTGCCCTTCATGGGCACTATCACTGCTTGCTCTCAGGGAGGCTACCAGACAATTTTCCATGCACACTCTGGGCTGGGGGGCAGTCAACCACCAGTACACACAGCAGAACCTAAACCCATACCATTATTGCTAAGCAGCAAGACAGGGGCCCATTGCACTCCCACGGGGCCTTTTTAAATGCAATCCATAACCCGGATTTGCCAGGAACCCTTCTTACTCCTCCTACTTGCATGTGACACTGGGCTTAGGATCTGCATAGGAAACACACACACAAGCACACACCTACCTTTGTTGCCTGCAGATGCCTCCTTGGCTGTCCCCAAACGGTATCAAACCAACACCCACGGGAAGCTGTAAGCATAGAGGACATGCCTGCACCCCATTGGACTTACCTGTGTGGGTTAAACCCGGGTTATTTGACAACCTATGGCGGTGATGGTTCTGCTCAGGCAGAGCAGTGCTGATGCTCCTCATAAAGCTGTCGCTGCTGTGAAGGTTCTAGGTGACATCACAAATCCCTATGGTTACATACACAACAAAGCTGGGTTGTTGTTGTTTACAGTCTGCAAGGCCTGTGGAAGTGAGTGACATCATAGCACTGTAGTTCTGAGGGTTCTAGATGGATGCAACAATCTCCTGTTGCTTCTATGAAGGCCATAATAGACGACATCACCAAACAGCTCCATAGTCACATACACAGCAAAGGAGAGATGTTGTTTACACCTAGTGATGTCAGTGGTATTGAGTGACATCACAGCACAGTGCTAAGGCTCCTGGGCCTGGACACAGCAGCGGCTGCAATATCTCAACGGAGAATACGTTTATATATATGTGTGTGTGTGCGCGTATATATATATATATATATATATATATATATATATATTTCTCCGCCGAAATCACTTTTAAACCCATTTCCACCTTTTTTTCCCTTCTCTTCCTCTTACTTTTTTTTCACGTTTTTTTACGTTTTTCTCCTTTTCGCCTCTTTTCTGGGCGTATTATTCTTCTTTTTCTTCTTTTTTTTCGTCTAATGCATACCCCATCAGTGCAGCAATGCTTATTCAATACCGCCAGCAGATGGAGACACTGGGGGATAATTTTCTAAGGATTTATACAGATTTTTCCTGTCTGAATTTGTCGCACAGAAAGTTGCAGGCCAAATATGTGTGACATTTCTGCGACTTTAGCTTCTAGAGCATTTTTACAACATTATACATAGGTGCTGAATACATAAAAAGCGACTGTTCAGCGACAGACAAGTCGCATCGGCTGAAAGTAGGCCAGAATGTCAGTCCATGTTGGAGCAGGTTTAGATACAGTCTAAAGTATAGATCTCAAAGTCTGTGCACAGAATTTAGCAAGGGCCTCGCACCTTCTGATGCATCAGGTAGGTGCACAATAGCATAGCCTAACCCTCTGTACTTTGGTCTATATTGATGCGGGACATAGACAGCCAGCTGATGACCAATCCATTAGTGCAATGGATGGCTGGAAGCATTTGTCTTTGCCTTTGCAATACCACAGAAGCAATGCATGGTCAATGTACAGCAATGACACACCTGTGTGAACAGCCAGGAGACCCCCCCCCCCCATGTTATGTTACATAGTTACATAGTTAGTACGGTCGAAAAAAGACATATGTCCATCAAGTTCAACCAGGGAATTAAGGGGTAGGGGTGTGGCGCGATATTGGGGAAGGGATGAGATTTTATATTTCTTCATAAGCATTAATCTTATTTTGTCAATTAGGAACATTCAGCACCCACCCTCTATCAAGGCAGCTGCCTATCATGTCATGCCCTACCTGCACAGGTGTGCTGGCTACTCAAATGATCCAATTAAGGAGGCCATTTAGTCAGCAGCAGCAGAAGTCCTGTGCCTGGACGCTCCAACAGCGGCCAGACACAAGCAGAAGCAGAAGCAGCAGAAGCAGCAGCAGCACCACCTTTTGTTTTTTGGCTGCAGCAGCAGCAAGGCCCACAGGGCTGGCTAGCTGGCTAGCCAGCAAGCAGGTAGCAATGAAAGTAGGAATCTTTCTTTTTAACCCTGTAAGGGGGTGGTGCACTGTACCCGAAGATACTGCCATATCGGGTCAATGCATAGGGCGACGGAAGCAAGCTTCGAAATCGGCCCCCGTTCTCAAAAATCCATTTAATATATGGTCCCCAGATAGGGGACGTATCAGATATTAAACTGATAAGAACAGATACTACACTTGATCTTAGCCAAAAGGCCGAGAAGCGATAACCGTGAAAGGGGCGGGCCCAACAAGGTGCCCTTCATGGGCACTATCACTGCTTGCTGTCAGGGAGGCTGCCAGACAATTTTCCATGCACACTCTGGGCTGGGGGGCAGTCAACCACCAGTACACACAGCAGAACCTAAACCCATACCATTATTGCTAAGCAGCAAGACAGGGGCCCATTGCACTCCCACGGGGCCTTTTTAAATGCAATCCATAACCCGGATTTGCCAGGAACCCTTCTTACTCCTCCTACTTGCATGTGACACTGGGCTTAGGATCTGCATAGGAAACACACACACAAGCACACACCTACCTTTGTTGCCTGCAGATGCCTCCTTGGCTGTCCCCAAACGGTATCAAACCAACACCCACGGGAAGCTGTAAGCATAGAGGACATGCCTGCACCCCATTGGACTTACCTGTGTGGGTTAAACCCGGGTTATTTGACAACCTATGGCGGTGATGGTTCTGCTCAGGCAGAGCAGTGCTGATGCTCCTCATAAAGCTGTCGCTGCTGTGAAGGTTCTAGGTGACATCACAATTCCCTATGGTTACATACACAACAAAGCTGGGTTGTTGTTGTTTACACTCTGCAAGGCCTGTGGAAGTGAGTGACATCATAGCACTGTAGTTCTGAGGGTTCTAGATGGATGCAACAATCTCCTGTTGCTTCTATGAAGGCCATAATAGACGACATCACCAAACAGCTCCATAGTCACATACACAGCAAAGGAGAGATGTTGTTTACACCTAGTGATGTCAGTGGTATTGAGTGACATCACAGCACAGTGCTAAGGCTCCTGGGCCTGGACACAGCAGCGGCTGCAATATCTCAACGGAGAATACGTTTATATATATATGTGTGTGTGTGCGCGTATATATATATATATATATATATATATATATATATATATATATATTTCTCCGCCGAAATCACTTTTAAACCCATTTCCACCTTTTTTTCCCTTCTCTTCCTCTTACTTTTTTTTCACGTTTTTTAACGTTTTTCTCCTTTTCGCCTCTTTTCTGGGCGTATTATTCTTCTTTTTCTTCTTTTTTTTCGTCTAATGCATACCCCATCAGTGCAGCAATGCTTATTCAATACCGCCAGCAGATGGAGACACTGGGGGATAATTTTCTAAGGATTTATACTGATTTTTCCTGTCTGAATTTGTCGCACAGAAAGTTGCAGGCCAAATATGTGTGACATTTCTGCGACTTTAGCTTCTAGAGCATTTTTACAACATTATACATAGGTGCTGAATACATAAAAAGCGACTGTTCAGCGACAGACAAGTCGCATCGGCTGAAAGTAGGCCAGAATGTCAGTCCATGTTGGAGCAGGTTTAGATACAGTCTAAAGTATAGATCTCAAAGTCTGTGCACAGAATTTAGCAAGGGCCTCGCACCTTCTGATGCATCAGGTAGGTGCACAATAGCATAGCCTAACCCTCTGTACTTTGGTCTATATTGATGCGGGACATAGACAGCCAGCTGATGACCAATCCATTAGTGCAATGGATGGCTGGAAGCATTTGTCTTTGCCTTTGCAATACCACAGAAGCAATGCATGGTCAATGTACAGCAATGACACACCTGTGTGAACAGCCAGGAGACCCCCCCCCCCCCCATGTTATGTTACATAGTTACATAGTTAGTACGGTCGAAAAAAGACATATGTCCATCAAGTTCAACCAGGGAATTAAGGGGTAGGGGTGTGGCGCGATATTGGGGAAGGGATGAGATTTTATATTTCTTCATAAGCATTAATCTTATTTTGTCAATTAGGAACATTCAGCACCCACCCGCTATCAAGGCAGCTGCCTATCATGTCATGCCCTACCTGCACAGGTGTGCTGGCTACTCAAATGATCCAATTAAGGAGGCCATTTAGTCAGCAGCAGCAGAAGTCCTGTGCCTGGACGCTCCAACAGCGGCCAGACACAAGCAGAAGCAGAAGCAGCAGAAGCAGCAGCAGCACCACCTTTTGTTTTTTGGCTGCAGCAGCAGCAAGGCCCACAGGGCTGGCTAGCTGGCTAGCCAGCAAGCAGGTAGCAATGAAAGTAGGAATCTTTCTTTTTAACCCTGTAAGGGGGTGGTGCACTGTACCCGAAGATACTGCCATATCGGGTCAATGCATAGGGCGACGGAAGCAAGCTTCGAAATCGGCCCCCGTTCTCAAAAATCCATTTAATATATGGTCCCCAGATAGGGGACGTATCAGATATTAAACTGATAAGAACAGATACTACACTTGATCTTAGCCAAAAGGCCGAGAAGCGATAACCGTGAAAGGGGCGGGCCCAACAAGGTGCCCTTCATGGGCACTATCACTGCTTGCTGTCAGGGAGGCTGCCAGACAATTTTCCATGCACACTCTGGGCTGGGGGGCAGTCAACCACCAGTACACACAGCAGAACCTAAACCCATACCATTATTGCTAAGCAGCAAGACAGGGGCCCATTGCACTCCCACGGGGCCTTTTTAAATGCAATCCATAACCCGGATTTGCCAGGAACCCTTCTTACTCCTCCTACTTGCATGTGACACTGGGCTTAGGATCTGCATAGGAAACACACACACAAGCACACACCTACCTTTGTTGCCTGCAGATGCCTCCTTGGCTGTCCCCAAACGGTATCAAACCAACACCCACGGGAAGCTGTAAGCATAGAGGACATGCCTGCACCCCATTGGACTTACCTGTGTGGGTTAAACCCGGGTTATTTGACAACCTATGGCGGTGATGGTTCTGCTCAGGCAGAGCAGTGCTGATGCTCCTCATAAAGCTGTCGCTGCTGTGAAGGTTCTAGGTGACATCACAAATCCCTATGGTTACATACACAACAAAGCTGGGTTGTTGTTGTTTACACTCTGCAAGGCCTGTGGAAGTGAGTGACATCATAGCACTGTAGTTCTGAGGGTTCTAGATGGATGCAACAATCTCCTGTTGCTTCTATGAAGGCCATAATAGACGACATCACCAAACAGCTCCATAGTCACATACACAGCAAAGGAGAGATGTTGTTTACACCTAGTGATGTCAGTGGTATTGAGTGACATCACAGCACAGTGCTAAGGCTCCTGGGCCTGGACACAGCAGCGGCTGCAATATCTCAACGGAGAATACGTTTATATATATGTGTGTGTGTGCGCGTATATATATATATATATATATATATATATATATATATATATTTCTCCGCCGAAATCACTTTTAAACCCATTTCCACCTTTTTTTCCCTTCTCTTCCTCTTACTTTTTTTTCACGTTTTTTTTACGTTTTTCTCCTTTTCGCCTCTTTTCTGGGCGTATTATTCTTCTTTTTCTTCTTTTTTTTCGTCTAATGCATACCCCATCAGTGCAGCAATGCTTATTCAATACCGCCAGCAGATGGAGACACTGGGGGATAATTTTCTAAGGATTTATACTGATTTTTCCTGTCTGAATTTGTCGCACAGAAAGTTGCAGGCCAAATATGTGTGACATTTCTGCGACTTTAGCTTCTAGAGCATTTTTACAACATTATACATAGGTGCTGAATACATAAAAAGCGACTGTTCAGCGACAGACAAGTCGCATCGGCTGAAAGTAGGCCAGAATGTCAGTCCATGTTGGAGCAGGTTTAGATACAGTCTAAAGTATAGATCTCAAAGTCTGTGCACAGAATTTAGCAAGGGCCTCGCACCTTCTGATGCATCAGGTAGGTGCACAATAGCATAGCCTAACCCTCTGTACTTTGGTCTATATTGATGCGGGACATAGACAGCCAGCTGATGACCAATCCATTAGTGCAATGGATGGCTGGAAGCATTTGTCTTTGCCTTTGCAATACCACAGAAGCAATGCATGGTCAATGTACAGCAATGACACACCTGTGTGAACAGCCAGGAGACCCCCCCCCCCCCCATGTTATGTTACATAGTTACATAGTTAGTACGGTCGAAAAAAGACATATGTCCATCAAGTTCAACCAGGGAATTAAGGGGTAGGGGTGTGGCGCGATATTGGGGAAGGGATGAGATTTTATATTTCTTCATAAGCATTAATCTTATTTTGTCAATTAGGAACATTCAGCACCCACCCGCTATCAAGGCAGCTGCCTATCATGTCATGCCCTACCTGCACAGGTGTGCTGGCTACTCAAATGATCCAATTAAGGAGGCCATTTAGTCAGCAGCAGCAGCAGAAGTCCTGTGCCTGGACGCTCCAACAGCGGCCAGACACAAGCAGAAGCAGAAGCAGCAGAAGCAGCAGCAGCACCACCTTTTGTTTTTTGGCTGCAGCAGCAGCAAGGCCCACAGGGCTGGCTAGCTGGCTAGCCAGCAAGCAGGTAGCAATGAAAGTAGGAATCTTTCTTTTTAACCCTGTAAGGGGGTGGTGCACTGTACCCGAAGATACTGCCATATCGGGTCAATGCATAGGGCGACGGAAGCAAGCTTCGAAATCGGCCCCCGTTCTCAAAAATCCATTTAATATATGGTCCCCAGATAGGGGACGTATCAGATATTAAACTGATAAGAACAGATACTACACTTGATCTTAGCCAAAAGGCCGAGAAGCGATAACCGTGAAAGGGGCGGGCCCAACAAGGTGCCCTTCATGGGCACTATCACTGCTTGCTGTCAGGGAGGCTGCCAGACAATTTTCCATGCACACTCTGGGCTGGGGGGCAGTCAACCACCAGTACACACAGCAGAACCTAAACCCATACCATTATTGCTAAGCAGCAAGACAGGGGCCCATTGCACTCCCACGGGGCCTTTTTAAATGCAATCCATAACCCGGATTTGCCAGGAACCCTTCTTACTCCTCCTACTTGCATGTGACACTGGGCTTAGGATCTGCATAGGAAACACACACACAAGCACACACCTACCTTTGTTGCCTGCAGATGCCTCCTTGGCTGTCCCCAAACGGTATCAAACCAACACCCACGGGAAGCTGTAAGCATAGAGGACATGCCTGCACCCCATTGGACTTACCTGTGTGGGTTAAACCCGGGTTATTTGACAACCTATGGCGGTGATGGTTCTGCTCAGGCAGAGCAGTGCTGATGCTCCTCATAAAGCTGTCGCTGCTGTGAAGGTTCTAGGTGACATCACAAATCCCTATGGTTACATACACAACAAAGCTGGGTTGTTGTTGTTTACACTCTGCAAGGCCTGTGGAAGTGAGTGACATCATAGCACTGTAGTTCTGAGGGTTCTAGATGGATGCAACAATCTCCTGTTGCTTCTATGAAGGCCATAATAGACGACATCACCAAACAGCTCCATAGTCACATACACAGCAAAGGAGAGATGTTGTTTACACCTAGTGATGTCAGTGGTATTGAGTGACATCACAGCACAGTGCTAAGGCTCCTGGGCCTGGACACAGCAGCGGCTGCAATATCTCAACGGAGAATACGTTTATATATATGTGTGTGTGTGCGCGTATATATATATATATATATATATATATATATATATATATATATTTCTCCGCCGAAATCACTTTTAAACCCATTTCCACCTTTTTTTCCCTTCTCTTCCTCTTACTTTTTTTTCACGTTTTTTTACGTTTTTCTCCTTTTCGCCTCTTTTCTGGGCGTATTATTCTTCTTTTTCTTCTTTTTTTTCGTCTAATGCATACCCCATCAGTGCAGCAATGCTTATTCAATACCGCCAGCAGATGGAGACACTGGGGGATAATTTTCTAAGGATTTATACTGATTTTTCCTGTCTGAATTTGTCGCACAGAAAGTTGCAGGCCAAATATGTGTGACATTTCTGCGACTTTAGCTTCTAGAGCATTTTTACAACATTATACATAGGTGCTGAATACATAAAAAGCGACTGTTCAGCGACAGACAAGTCGCATCGGCTGAAAGTAGGCCAGAATGTCAGTCCATGTTGGAGCAGGTTTAGATACAGTCTAAAGTATAGATCTCAAAGTCTGTGCACAGAATTTAGCAAGGGCCTCGCACCTTCTGATGCATCAGGTAGGTGCACAATAGCATAGCCTAACCCTCTGTACTTTGGTCTATATTGATGCGGGACATAGACAGCCAGCTGATGACCAATCCATTAGTGCAATGGATGGCTGGAAGCATTTGTCTTTGCCTTTGCAATACCACAGAAGCAATGCATGGTCAATGTACAGCAATGACACACCTGTGTGAACAGCCAGGAGACCCCCCCCCCCCCCCATGTTATGTTACATAGTTACATAGTTAGTACGGTCGAAAAAAGACATATGTCCATCAAGTAGTTCAACCAGGGAATTAAGGGGTAGGGGTGTGGCGCGATATTGGGGAAGGGATGAGATTTTATATTTCTTCATAAGCATTAATCTTATTTTGTCAATTAGGAACATTCAGCACCCACCCGCTATCAAGGCAGCTGCCTATCATGTCATGCCCTACCTGCACAGGTGTGCTGGCTACTCAAATGATCCAATTAAGGAGGCCATTTAGTCAGCAGCAGCAGAAGTCCTGTGCCTGGACGCTCCAACAGCGGCCAGACACAAGCAGAAGCAGAAGCAGCAGAAGCAGCAGCAGCACCACCTTTTGTTTTTTGGCTGCAGCAGCAGCAAGGCCCACAGGGCTGGCTAGCTGGCTAGCCAGCAAGCAGGTAGCAATGAAAGTAGGAATCTTTCTTTTTAACCCTGTAAGGGGGTGGTGCACTGTACCCGAAGATACTGCCATATCGGGTCAATGCATAGGGCGACGGAAGCAAGCTTCGAAATCGGCCCCCGTTCTCAAAAATCCATTTAATATATGGTCCCCAGATAGGGGACGTATCAGATATTAAACTGATAAGAACAGATACTACACTTGATCTTAGCCAAAAGGCCGAGAAGCAATAACCGTGAAAGGGGCGGGCCCAAGAAGGTGCCCTTCATGGGCACTATCACTGCTTGCTGTCAGGGAGGCTGCCAGACAATTTTCCATGCACACTCTGGGCTGGGGGGCAGTCAACCACCAGTACACACAGCAGAACCTAAACCCATACCATTATTGCTAAGCAGCAAGACAGGGGCCCATTGCACTCCCACGGGGCCTTTTTAAATGCAATCCATAACCCGGATTTGCCAGGAACCCTTCTTACTCCTCCTACTTGCATGTGACACTGGGCTTAGGATCTGCATAGGAAACACACACACAAGCACACACCTACCTTTGTTGCCTGCAGATGCCTCCTTGGCTGTCCCCAAACGGTATCAAACCAACACCCACGGGAAGCTGTAAGCATAGAGGACATGCCTGCACCCCATTGGACTTACCTGTGTGGGTTAAACCCGGGTTATTTGACAACCTATGGCGGTGATGGTTCTGCTCAGGCAGAGCAGTGCTGATGCTCCTCATAAAGCTGTCGCTGCTGTGAAGGTTCTAGGTGACATCACAAATCCCTATGGTTACATACACAACAAAGCTGGGTTGTTGTTGTTTACACTCTGCAAGGCCTGTGGAAGTGAGTGACATCATAGCACTGTAGTTCTGAGGGTTCTAGATGGATGCAACAATCTCCTGTTGCTTCTATGAAGGCCATAATAGACGACATCACCAAACAGCTCCATAGTCACATACACAGCAAAGGAGAGATGTTGTTTACACCTAGTGATGTCAGTGGTATTGAGTGACATCACAGCACAGTGCTAAGGCTCCTGGGCCTGGACACAGCAGCGGCTGCAATATCTCAACGGAGAATACGTTTATATATATGTGTGTGTGTGCGCGTATATATACATATATATATATATATATATATTTCTCCGCCGAAATCACTTTTAAACCCATTTCCACCTTTTTTTCCCTTCTCTTCCTCTTACTTTTTTTTCACGTTTTTTTACGTTTTTCTCCTTTTCGCCTCTTTTCTGGGCGTATTATTCTTCTTTTTCTTCTTTTTTTTCGTCTAATGCATACCCCATCAGTGCAGCAATGCTTATTCAATACCGCCAGCAGATGGAGACACTGGGGGATAATTTTCTAAGGATTTATACTGATTTTTCCTGTCTGAATTTGTCGCACAGAAAGTTGCAGGCCAAATATGTGTGACATTTCTGCGACTTTAGCTTCTAGAGCATTTTTACAACATTATACATAGGTGCTGAATACATAAAAAGCGACTGTTCAGCGACAGACAAGTCGCATCGGCTGAAAGTAGGCCAGAATGTCAGTCCATGTTGGAGCAGGTTTAGATACAGTCTAAAGTATAGATCTCAAAGTCTGTGCACAGAATTTAGCAAGGGCCTCGCACCTTCTGATGCATCAGGTAGGTGCACAATAGCATAGCCTAACCCTCTGTACTTTGGTCTTTATTGATGCGGGACATAGACAGCCAGCTGATGACCAATCCATTAGTGCAATGGATGGCTGGAAGCATTTGTCTTTGCCTTTGCAATACCACAGAAGCAATGCATGGTCAATGTACAGCAATGACACACCTGTGTGAACAGCCAGGAGACCCCCCCCCCCCCATGTTATGTTACATAGTTACATAGTTAGTACGGTCGAAAAAAGACATATGTCCATCAAGTTCAACCAGGGAATTAAGGGGTAGGGGTGTGGCGCGATATTGGGGAAGGGATGAGATTTTATATTTCTTCATAAGCATTAATCTTATTTTGTCAATTAGGAACATTCAGCACCCACCCGCTATCAAGGCAGCTGCCTATCATGTCATGCCCTACCTGCACAGGTGTGCTGGCTACTCAAATGATCCAATTAAGGAGGCCATTTAGTCAGCAGCAGCAGAAGTCCTGTGCCTGGACGCTCCAACAGCGGCCAGACACAAGCAGAAGCAGAAGCAGCAGAAGCAGCAGCAGCACCACCTTTTGTTTTTTGGCTGCAGCAGCAGCAAGGCCCACAGGGCTGGCTAGCTGGCTAGCCAGCAAGCAGGTAGCAATGAAAGTAGGAATCTTTCTTTTTAACCCTGTAAGGGGGTGGTGCACTGTACCCGAAGATACTGCCATATCGGGTCAATGCATAGGGCGACGGAAGCAAGCTTCGAAATCGGCCCCCGTTCTCAAAAATCCATTTAATATATGGTCCCCAGATAGGGGACGTATCAGATATTAAACTGATAAGAACAGATACTACACTTGATCTTAGCCAAAAGGCCGAGAAGCGATAACCGTGAAAGGGGCGGGCCCAACAAGGTGCCCTTCATGGGCACTATCACTGCTTGCTGTCAGGGAGGCTGCCAGACAATTTTCCATGCACACTCTGGGCTGGGGGGCAGTCAACCACCAGTACACACAGCAGAACCTAAACCCATACCATTATTGCTAAGCAGCAAGACAGGGGCCCATTGCACTCCCACGGGGCCTTTTTAAATGCAATCCATAACCCGGATTTGCCAGGAACCCTTCTTACTCCTCCTACTTGCATGTGACACTGGGCTGAGGATCTGCATAGGAAACACACACACAAGCACACACCTACCTTTGTTGCCTGCAGATGCCTCCTTGGCTGTCCCCAAACGGTATCAAACCAACACCCACGGGAAGCTGTAAGCATAAAGGACATGCCTGCACCCCATTGGACTTACCTGTGTGGGTTAAACCCGGGTTATTTGACAACCTATGGCGGTGATGGTTCTGCTCAGGCAGAGCAGTGCTGATGCTCCTCATAAAGCTGTCGCTGCTGTGAAGGTTCTAGGTGACATCACAAATCCCTATGGTTACATACACAACAAAGCTGGGTTGTTGTTGTTTACACTCTGCAAGGCCTGTGGAAGTGAGTGACATCATAGCACTGTAGTTCTGAGGGTTCTAGATGGATGCAACAATCTCCTGTTGCTTCTATGAAGGCCATAATAGACGACATCACCAAACAGCTCCATAGTCACATACACAGCAAAGGAGAGATGTTGTTTACACCTAGTGATGTCAGTGGTATTGAGTGACATCACAGCACAGTGCTAAGGCTCCTGGGCCTGGACACAGCAGCGGCTGCAATATCTCAACGGAGAATACGTTTATATATATGTGTGTGTGTGCGCGTATATATATATATATATATATATATATATATATATATATATTTCTCCGCCGAAATCACTTTTAAACCCATTTCCACCTTTTTTTCCCTTCTCTTCCTCTTACTTTTTTTTCACGTTTTTCTCCTTTTCGCCTCTTTTCTGGGCGTATTATTCTTCTTTTTCTTCTTTTTTTTCGTCTAATGCATACCCCATCAGTGCAGCAATGCTTATTCAATACCGCCAGCAGATGGAGACACTGGGGGATAATTTTCTAAGGATTTATACTGATTTTTCCTGTCTGAATTTGTCGCACAGAAAGTTGCAGGCCAAATATGTGTGACATTTCTGCGACTTTAGCTTCTAGAGCATTTTTACAACATTATACATAGGTGCTGAATACATAAAAAGCGACTGTTCAGCGACAGACAAGTCGCATCGGCTGAAAGTAGGCCAGAATGTCAGTCCATGTTGGAGCAGGTTTAGATACAGTCTAAAGTATAGATCTCAAAGTCTGTGCACAGAATTTAGCAAGGGCCTCGCACCTTCTGATGCATCAGGTAGGTGCACAATAGCATAGCCTAACCCTCTGTACTTTGGTCTATATTGATGCGGGACATAGACAGACAGCTGATGACCAATCCATTAGTGCAATGGATGGCTGGAAGCATTTGTCTTTGCCTTTGCAATACCACAGAAGCAATGCATGGTCAATGTACAGCAATGACACACCTGTGTGAACAGCCAGGAGACCCCCCCCCCCCCCCATGTTATGTTACATAGTTACATAGTTAGTACGGTCGAAAAAAGACATATGTCCATCAAGTTCAACCAGGGAATTAAGGGGTAGGGGTGTGGCGCGATATTGGGGAAGGGATGAGATTTTATATTTCTTCATAAGCATTAATCTTATTTTGTCAATTAGGAACATTCAGGACCCACCCGCTATCAAGGCAGCTGCCTATCATGTCATGCCCTACCTGCACAGGTGTGCTGGCTACTCAAATGATCCAATTAAGGAGGCCATTTAGTCAGCAGCAGCAGAAGTCCTGTGCCTGGACGCTCCAACAGCGGCCAGACACAAGCAGAAGCAGAAGCAGCAGAAGCAGCAGCAGCACCACCTTTTGTTTTTTGGCTGCAGCAGCAGCAAGGCCCACAGGGCTGGCTAGCTGGCTAGCCAGCAAGCAGGTAGCAATGAAAGTAGGAATCTTTCTTTTTAACCCTGTAAGGGGGTGGTGCACTGTACCCGAAGATACTGCCATATCGGGTCAATGCATAGGGCGACGGAAGCAAGCTTCGAAATCGGCCCCCGTTCTCAAAAATCCATTTAATATATGGTCCCCAGATAGGGGACGTATCAGATATTAAACTGATAAGAACAGATTTTTTTTTTTTTTATCTAAAGCCGAGGAACGTGCTTTCAATTCACCCAAAGTGCAAGAAAAAGTGCAAACGTGTTACACTAAAAAAAAAACGTGCACAAAGGATGCGGTCTATCGCAAGCCCTTCTCCGATAGGAGAGAGGCCCCCCAACAAACCTTACCCTTCGCCTCCGGACCAAAAGGTACCTGCGAGGTTCCAGGTTCGATGTCCCTTTTCGCCGAAGCTACTAGGAGACCACAAATGCTCGCGGCATCCCCCTTGGCGTTAGCCAAGGTATCTGCCCGCAGAGCCGATTACGGTAGGTACCCTGCGAAGCAGGAGTACCCGGGGTGTTTGCAGGGAGGTGCGGAACCTAATGGCCACACACACCTCCCCTAGACCGCCAGGAGGGACACCCAGAAGGGCTACCGCATCCTGACAAATCCTGTGAACACACAACACGCAAAAAGTGACACAGTGAGACAAAAAATAAATAAATAAGTGAATGTGTGCAGATATACTGCCCGGACATCCGGCCGGATCTATAAAAATTTCTCTGATCCTAGCCAGAAGGCCGGGAATCAAGAGGTGAGTGCCACAAGGTGAAGAGATTATGGTGCCCGTGCTTCAACTCAGTGAGCCTATTCTCCCAGTGAGTTTCGGCACCTCGGGGTCACCACTCCCCGAGGCACAAAAGTACCTCGGCTCTAGACCCTCTCAGCCTCATGGCGAGACCCGGAGGGAACAGGTCACATCGGGGCAGCCGTCGAGCTGATTCCTCAGAACCAGCCCCGGAAAGCCCTGGTACACCTGCATCCTCCATGCAGCACCCATCCCCACCAGCATGAAAACTGATAAGAACAGATACTACACTTGATCTTAGCCAAAAGGCCGAGAAGCGATAACCGTGAAAGGGGCGGGCCCAACAAGGTGCCCTTCATGGGCACTATCACTGCTTGCTGTCAGGGAGGCTGCCAGACAATTTTCCATGCACACTCTGGGCTGGGGGGCAGTCAACCACCAGTACACACAGCAGAACCTAAACCCATACCATTATTGCTAAGCAGCAAGACAGGGGCCCATTGCACTCCCACGGGGCCTTTTTAAATGCAATCCATAACCCGGATTTGCCAGGAACCCTTCTTACTCCTCCTACTTGCATGTGACACTGGGCTTAGGATCTGCATAGGAAACACACACACAAGCACACACCTACCTTTGTTGCCTGCAGATGCCTCCTTGGCTGTCCCCAAACGGTATCAAACCAACACCCACGGGAAGCTGTAAGCATAGAGGACATGCCTGCACCCCATTGGACTTACCTGTGTGGGTTAAACCCGGGTTATTTGACAACCTATGGCGGTGATGGTTCTGCTCAGGCAGAGCAGTGCTGATGCTCCTCATAAAGCTGTCGCTGCTGTGAAGGTTCTAGGTGACATCACAAATCCCTATGGTTACATACACAACAAAGCTGGGTTGTTGTTGTTTACACTCTGCAAGGCCTGTGGAAGTGAGTGACATCATAGCACTGTAGTTCTGAGGGTTCTAGATGGATGCAACAATCTCCTGTTGCTTCTATGAAGGCCATAATAGACGACATCACCAAACAGCTCCATAGTCACATACACAGCAAAGGAGAGATGTTGTTTACACCTAGTGATGTCAGTGGTATTGAGTGACATCACAGCACAGTGCTAAGGCTCCTGGGCCTGGACACAGCAGCGGCTGCAATATCTCAACGGAGAATACGTTTATATATATGTGTGTGTGTGTGCGCGTATATATATATATATATATATATATATATATATATATATATATATTTCTCCGCCGAAATCACTTTTAAACCCATTTCCACCTTTTTTTCCCTTCTCTTCCTCTTACTTTTTTTTCACGTTTTTTTACGTTTTTCTCCTTTTCGCCTCTTTTCTGGGCGTATTATTCTTCTTTTTCTTCTTTTTTTTCGTCTAATGCATACCCCATCAGTGCAGCAATGCTTATTCAATACCGCCAGCAGATGGAGACACTGGGGGATAATTTTCTAAGGATTTATACTGATTTTTCCTGTCTGAATTTGTCGCACAGAAAGTTGCAGGCCAAATATGTGTGACATTTCTGCGACTTTAGCTTCTAGAGCATTTTTACAACATTATACATAGGTGCTGAATACATAAAAAGCGACTGTTCAGCGACAGACAAGTCGCATCGGCTGAAAGTAGGCCAGAATGTCAGTCCATGTTGGAGCAGGTTTAGATACAGTCTAAAGTATAGATCTCAAAGTCTGTGCACAGAATTTAGCAAGGGCCTCGCACCTTCTGATGCATCAGGTAGGTGCACAATAGCATAGCCTAACCCTCTGTACTTTGGTCTATATTGATGCGGGACATAGACAGCCAGCTGATGACCAATCCATTAGTGCAATGGATGGCTGGAAGCATTTGTCTTTGCCTTTGCAATACCACAGAAGCAATGCATGGTCAATGTACAGCAATGACACACCTGTGTGAACAGCCAGGAGACCCCCCCCCCCCCCCCCATGTTATGTTACATAGTTACATAGTTAGTACGGTCGAAAAAAGACATATGTCCATCAAGTTCAACCAGGGAATTAAGGGGTAGGGGTGTGGCGCGATATTGGGGAAGGGATGAGATTTTATATTTCTTCATAAGCATTAATCTTATTTTGTCAATTAGGAACATTCAGCACCCACCCGCTATCAAGGCAGCTGCCTATCATGTCATGCCCTACCTGCACAGGTGTGCTGGCTACTCAAATGATCCAATTAAGGAGGCCATTTAGTCAGCAGCAGCAGAAGTCCTGTGCCTGGACGCTCCAACAGCGGCCAGACACAAGCAGAAGCAGAAGCAGCAGAAGCAGCAGCAGCACCACCTTTTGTTTTTTGGCTGCAGCAGCAGCAAGGCCCACAGGGCTGGCTAGCTGGCTAGCCAGCAAGCAGGTAGCAATGAAAGTAGGAATCTTTCTTTTTAACCCTGTAAGGGGGTGGTGCACTGTACCCGAAGATACTGCCATATCGGGTCAATGCATAGGGCGACGGAAGCAAGCTTCGAAATCGGCCCCCGTTCTCAAAAATCCATTTAATATATGGTCCCCAGATAGGGGACGTATCAGATATTAAACTGATAAGAACAGATACTACACTTGATCTTAGCCAAAAGGCCGAGAAGCAATAACCGTGAAAGGGGCGGGCCCAAGAAGGTGCCCTTCATGGGCACTATCACTGCTTGCTGTCAGGGAGGCTGCCAGACAATTTTCCATGCACACTCTGGGCTGGGGGGCAGTCAACCACCAGTACACACAGCAGAACCTAAACCCATACCATTATTGCTAAGCAGCAAGACAGGGGCCCATTGCACTCCCACGGGGCCTTTTTAAATGCAATCCATAACCCGGATTTGCCAGGAACCCTTCTTACTCCTCCTACTTGCATGTGACACTGGGCTTAGGATCTGCATAGGAAACACACACACAAGCACACACCTACCTTTGTTGCCTGCAGATGCCTCCTTGGCTGTCCCCAAACGGTATCAAACCAACACCCACGGGAAGCTGTAAGCATAGAGGACATGCCTGCACCCCATTGGACTTACCTGTGTGGGTTAAACCCGGGTTATTTGACAACCTATGGCGGTGATGGTTCTGCTCAGGCAGAGCAGTGCTGATGCTCCTCATAAAGCTGTCGCTGCTGTGAAGGTTCTAGGTGACATCACAAATCCCTATGGTTACATACACAACAAAGCTGGGTTGTTGTTGTTTACACTCTGCAAGGCCTGTGGAAGTGAGTGACATCATAGCACTGTAGTTCTGAGGGTTCTAGATGGATGCAACAATCTCCTGTTGCTTCTATGAAGGCCATAATAGACGACATCACCAAACAGCTCCATAGTCACATACACAGCAAAGGAGAGATGTTGTTTACACCTAGTGATGTCAGTGGTATTGAGTGACATCACAGCACAGTGCTAAGGCTCCTGGGCCTGGACACAGCAGCGGCTGCAATATCTCAACGGAGAATACGTTTATATATATGTGTGTGTGTGCGCGTATATATACATATATATATATATATATATATATATATATATATATATTTCTCCGCCGAAATCACTTTTAAACCCATTTCCACCTTTTTTTCCCTTCTCTTCCTCTTACTTTTTTTTCACGTTTTTTTACGTTTTTCTCCTTTTCGCCTCTTTTCTGGGCGTATTATTCTTCTTTTTCTTCTTTTTTTTCGTCTAATGCATACCCCATCAGTGCAGCAATGCTTATTCAATACCGCCAGCAGATAGAGACACTGGGGGATAATTTTCTAAGGATTTATACTGATTTTTCCTGTCTGAATTTGTCGCACAGAAAGTTGCAGGCCAAATATGTGTGACATTTCTGCGACTTTAGCTTCTAGAGCATTTTTACAACATTATACATAGGTGCTGAATACATAAAAAGCGACTGTTCAGCGACAGACAAGTCGCATCGGCTGAAAGTAGGCCAGAATGTCAGTCCATGTTGGAGCAGGTTTAGATACAGTCTAAAGTATAGATCTCAAAGTCTGTGCACAGAATTTAGCAAGGGCCTCGCACCTTCTGATGCATCAGGTAGGTGCACAATAGCATAGCCTAACCCTCTGTACTTTGGTCTATATTGATGCGGGACATAGACAGCCAGCTGATGACCAATCCATTAGTGCAATGGATGGCTGGAAGCATTTGTCTTTGCCTTTGCAATACCACAGAAGCAATGCATGGTCAATGTACAGCAATGACACACCTGTGTGAACAGCCAGGAGACCCCCCCCCCCCCCCCATGTTATGTTACATAGTTACATAGTTAGTACGGTCGAAAAAAGACATATGTCCATCAAGTTCAACCAGGGAATTAAGGGGTAGGGGTGTGGCGCGATATTGGGGAAGGGATGAGATTTTATATTTCTTCATAAGCATTAATCTTATTTTGTCAATTAGGAACATTCAGCACCCACCCGCTATCAAGGCAGCTGCCTATCATGTCATGCCCTACCTGCACAGGTGTGCTGGCTACTCAAATTATCCAATTAAGGAGGCCATTTAGTCAGCAGCAGCAGAAGTCCTGTGCCTGGACGCTCCAACAGCGGCCAGACACAAGCAGAAGCAGAAGCAGCAGAAGCAGCAGCAGCACCACCTTTTGTTTTTTGGCTGCAGCAGCAGCAAGGCCCACAGGGCTGGCTAGCTGGCTAGCCAGCAAGCAGGTAGCAATGAAAGTAGGAATCTTTCTTTTTAACCCTGTAAGGGGGTGGTGCACTGTACCCGAAGATACTGCCATATCGGGTCAATGCATAGGGCGACGGAAGCAAGCTTCGAAATCGGCCCCCGTTCTCAAAAATCCATTTAATATATGGTCCCCAGATAGGGGACGTATCAGATATTAAACTGATAAGAACAGATACTACACTTGATCTTAGCCAAAAGGCCGAGAAGCGATAACCGTGAAAGGGGCGGGCCCAACAAGGTGCCCTTCATGGGCACTATCACTGCTTGCTGTCAGGGAGGCTGCCAGACAATTTTCCATGCACACTCTGGGCTGGGGGGCAGTCAACCACCAGTACACACAGCAGAACCTAAACCCATACCATTATTGCTAAGCAGCAAGACAGGGGCCCATTGCACTCCCACGGGGCCTTTTTAAATGCAATCCATAACCCGGATTTGCCAGGAACCCTTCTTACTCCTCCTACTTGCATGTGACACTGGGCTGAGGATCTGCATAGGAAACACACACACAAGCACACACCTACCTTTGTTGCCTGCAGATGCCTCCTTGGCTGTCCCCAAACGGTATCAAACCAACACCCACGGGAAGCTGTAAGCATAGAGGACATGCCTGCACCCCATTGGACTTACCTGTGTGGGTTAAACCCGGGTTATTTGACAACCTATGGCGGTGATGGTTCTGCTCAGGCAGAGCAGTGCTGATGCTCCTCATAAAGCTGTCGCTGCTGTGAAGGTTCTAGGTGACATCACAAATCCCTATGGTTACATACACAACAAAGCTGGGTTGTTGTTGTTTACACTCTGCAAGGCCTGTGGAAGTGAGTGACATCATAGCACTGTAGTTCTGAGGGTTCTAGATGGATGCAACAATCTCCTGTTGCTTCTATGAAGGCCATAATAGACGACATCACCAAACAGCTCCATAGTCACATACACAGCAAAGGAGAGATGTTGTTTACACCTAGTGATGTCAGTGGTATTGAGTGACATCACAGCACAGTGCTAAGGCTCCTGGGCCTGGACACAGCAGCGGCTGCAATATCTCAACGGAGAATACGTTTATATATATGTGTGTGTGTGCGCGTATATATATATATATATATATATATATATATATATATATATATATATTTCTCCGCCAAAATCACTTTTAAACCCATTTCCACCTTTTTTTCCCTTCTCTTCCTCTTACTTTTTTTTCACGTTTTTCTCCTTTTCGCCTCTTTTCTGGGCGTATTATTCTTCTTTTTCTTCTTTTTTTTCGTCTAATGCATACCCCATCAGTGCAGCAATGCTTATTCAATACCGCCAGCAGATGGAGACACTGGGGGATAATTTTCTAAGGATTTATACTGATTTTTCCTGTCTGAATTTGTCGCACAGAAAGTTGCAGGCCAAATATGTGTGACATTTCTGCGACTTTAGCTTCTAGAGCATTTTTACAACATTATACATAGGTGCTGAATACATAAAAAGCGACTGTTCAGCGACAGACAAGTCGCATCGGCTGAAAGTAGGCCAGAATGTCAGTCCATGTTGGAGCAGGTTTAGATACAGTTTAAAGTATAGATCTCAAAGTCTGTGCACAGAATTTAGCAAGGGCCTCGCACCTTCTGATGCATCAGGTAGGTGCACAATAGCATAGCCTAACCCTCTGTACTTTGGTCTATATTGATGCGGGACATAGACAGCCAGCTGATGACCAATCCATTAGTGCAATGGATGGCTGGAAGCATTTGTCTTTGCCTTTGCAATACCACAGAAGCAATGCATGGTCAATGTACAGCAATGACACACCTGTGTGAACAGCCAGGAGACCCCCCCCCCCCCCCATGTTATGTTACATAGTTACATAGTTAGTACGGTCGAAAAAAGACATATGTCCATCAAGTTCAACCAGGGAATTAAGGGGTAGGGGTGTGGCGCGATATTGGGGAAGGGATGAGATTTTATATTTCTTCATAAGCATTAATCTTATTTTGTCAATTAGGAACATTCAGCACCCACCCGCTATCAAGGCAGCTGCCTATCATGTCATGCCCTACCTGCACAGGTGTGCTGGCTACTCAAATGATCCAATTAAGGAGGCCATTTAGTCAGCAGCAGCAGAAGTCCTGTGCCTGGACGCTCCAACAGCGGCCAGACACAAGCAGAAGCAGAAGCAGCAGAAGCAGCAGCAGCACCACCTTTTGTTTTTTGGCTGCAGCAGCAGCAAGGCCCACAGGGCTGGCTAGCTGGCTAGCCAGCAAGCAGGTAGCAATGAAAGTAGGAATCTTTCTTTTTAACCCTGTAAGGGGGTGGTGCACTGTACCCGAAGATACTGCCATATCGGGTCAATGCATAGGGCGACGGAAGCAAGCTTCGAAATCGGCCCCCGTTCTCAAAAATCCATTTAATATATGGTCCCCAGATAGGGGACGTATCAGATATTAAACTGATAAGAACAGATACTACACTTGATCTTAGCCAAAAGGCCGAGAAGCGATAACCGTGAAAGGGGCGGGCCCAACAAGGTGCCCTTCATGGGCACTATCACTGCTTGCTGTCAGGGAGGCTGCCAGACAATTTTCCATGCACACTCTGGGCTGGGGGGCAGTCAACCACCAGTACACACAGCAGAACCTAAACCCATACCATTATTGCTAAGCAGCAAGACAGGGGCCCATTGCACTCCCACGGGGCCTTTTTAAATGCAATCCATAACCCGGATTTGCCAGGAACCCTTCTTACTCCTCCTACTTGCATGTGACACTGGGCTTAGGATCTGCATAGGAAACACACACACAAGCACACACCTACCTTTGTTGCCTGCAGATGCCTCCTTGGCTGTCCCCAAACGGTATCAAACCAACACCCACGGGAAGCTGTAAGCATAGAGGACATGCCTGCACCCCATTGGACTTACCTGTGTGGGTTAAACCCGGGTTATTTGACAACCTATGGCGGTGATGGTTCTGCTCAGGCAGAGCAGTGCTGATGCTCCTCATAAAGCTGTCGCTGCTGTGAAGGTTCTAGGTGACATCACAAATCCCTATGGTTACATACACAACAAAGCTGGGTTGTTGTTGTTTACACTCTGCAAGGCCTGTGGAAGTGAGTGACATCATAGCACTGTAGTTCTGAGGGTTCTAGATGGATGCAACAATCTCCTGTTGCTTCTATGAAGGCCATAATAGACGACATCACCAAACAGCTCCATAGTCACATACACAGCAAAGGAGAGATGTTGTTTACACCTAGTGATGTCAGTGGTATTGAGTGACATCACAGCACAGTGCTAAGGCTCCTGGGCCTGGACACAGCAGCGGCTGCAATATCTCAACGGAGAATACGTTTATATATATGTGTGTGTGTGTGCGCGTATATATATATATATATATATATATATATATATATATATATATATTCTCTGCCGAAATCACTTTTAAACCCATTTCCACCTTTTTTTCCCTTCTCTTCCTCTTACTTTTTTTTCACGTTTTTTTACGTTTTTCTCCTTTTCGCCTCTCTTCTGGGCGTATTTTTCTTCTTTTTCTTCTTTTTTTTTGTCTAATGCATACCCCATCAGTGCAGCAATGCTTATTCAATACCGCCAGCAGATGGAGACACTGGGGGATAATTTTCTAAGGATTTATACTGATTTTTCCTGTCTGAATTTGTCGCACAGAAAGTTGCAGGCCAAATATGTGTGACATTTCTGCGACTTTAGCTTCTAGAGCATTTTTACAACATTATACATAGGTGCTGAATACATAAAAAGCGACTGTTCAGCGACAGACAAGTCGCATCGGCTGAAAGTAGGCCAGAATGTCAGTCCATGTTGGAGCAGGTTTAGATACAGTCTAAAGTATAGATCTCAAAGTCTGTGCACAGAATTTAGCAAGGGCCTCGCACCTTCTGATGCATCAGGTAGGTGCACAATAGCATAGCCTAACCCTCTGTACTTTGGTCTATATTGATGCGGGACATAGACAGCCAGCTGATGACCAATCCATTAGTGCAATGGATGGCTGGAAGCATTTGTCTTTGCCTTTGCAATACCACAGAAGCAATGCATGGTCAATGTACAGCAATGACACACCTGTGTGAACAGCCAGGAGACCCCCCCCCCCCCATGTTATGTTACATAGTTACATAGTTAGTACGGTCGAAAAAAGACATATGTCCATCAAGTTCAACCAGGGAATTAAGGGGTAGGGGTGTGGCGCGGTATTGGGGAAGGGATGAGATTTTATATTTCTTCATAAGCATTAATCTTATTTTGTCAATTAGGAACATTCAGCACCCACCCGCTATCAAGGCAGCTGCCTATCATGTCATGCCCTACCTGCACAGGTGTGCTGGCTACTCAAATGATCCAATTAAGGAGGCCATTTAGTCAGCAGCAGCAGAAGTCCTGTGCCTGGACGCTCCAACAGCGGCCAGACACAAGCAGAAGCAGAAGCAGCACCACCTTTTGTTTTTTGGCTGCAGCAGCAGCAAGGCCCACAGGGCTGGCTAGCTGGCTAGCCAGCAAGCAGGTAGCAATGAAAGTAGGAATCTTTCTTTTTAACCCTGTAAGGGGGTGGTGCACTGTACCCGAAGATACTGCCATATCGGGTCAATGCATAGGGCGACGGAAGCAAGCTTCGAAATCGGCCCCCGTTCTCAAAAATCCATTTAATATATGGTCCCCAGATAGGGGACGTATCAGATATTAAACTGATAAGAACAGATACTACACTTGATCTTAGCCAAAAGGCCGAGAAGCGATAACCGTGAAAGGGGCGGGCCCAACAAGGTGCCCTTCATCGGCACTATCACTGCTTGCTGTCAGGGAGGCTGCCAGACAATTTTCCATGCACACTCTGGGCTGGGGGGCAGTCAACCACCAGTACACACAGCAGAACCTAAACCCATACCATTATTGCTAAGCAGCAAGACAGGGGCCCATTGCACTCCCACGGGGCCTTTTTAAATGCAATCCATAACCCGGATTTGCCAGGAACCCTTCTTACTCCTCCTACTTGCATGTGACACTGGGCTTAGGATCTGCATAGGAAACACACACACAAGCACACACCTACCTTTGTTGCCTGCAGATGCCTCCTTGGCTGTCCCCAAACGGTATCAAACCAACACCCACGGGAAGCTGTAAGCATAGAGGACATGCCTGCACCCCATTGGACTTACCTGTGTGGGTTAAACCCGGGTTATTTGACAACCTATGGCGGTGATGGTTCTGCTCAGGCAGAGCAGTGCTGATGCTCCTCATAAAGCTGTCGCTGCTGTGAAGGTTCTAGGTGACATCACAAATCCCTATGGTTACATACACAACAAAGCTGGATTGTTGTTGTTTACACTCTGCAAGGCCTGTGGAAGTGAGTGACATCATAGCACTGTAGTTCTGAGGGTTCTAGATGGATGCAACAATCTCCTGTTGCTTCTATGAAGGCCATAATAGACGACATCACCAAACAGCTCCATAGTCACATACACAGCAAAGGAGAGATGTTGTTTACACCTAGTGATGTCAGTGGTATTGAGTGACATCACAGCACAGTGCTAAGGCTCCTGGGCCTGGACACAGCAGCGGCTGCAATATCTCAACGGAGAATACGTTTATATATATGTGTGTGTGTGCGCGTATATATATATATATATATATATATATATATATATATATATATATATTTCTCCGCCGAAATCACTTTTAAACCCATTTCCACCTTTTTTTCCCTTCTCTTCCTCTTACTTTTTTTTCACGTTTTTTTACGTTTTTCTCCTTTTCGCCTCTTTTCTGGGCGTATTATTCTTCTTTTTCTTCTTTTTTTTCGTCTAATGCATACCCCATCAGTGCAGCAATGCTTATTCAATACCGCCAGCAGATGGAGACACTGGGGGATAATTTTCTAAGGATTTATACTGATTTTTCCTGTCTGAATTTGTCGCACAGAAAGTTGCAGGCCAAATATGTGTGACATTTCTGCGACTTTAGCTTCTAGAGCATTTTTACAACATTATACATAGGTGCTGAATACATAAAAAGCGACTGTTCAGCGACAGACAAGTCGCATCGGCTGAAAGTAGGCCAGAATGTCAGTCCATGTTGGAGCAGGTTTAGATACAGTCTAAAGTATAGATCTCAAAGTCTGTGCACAGAATTTAGCAAGGGCCTCGCACCTTCTGATGCATCAGGTAGGTGCACAATAGCATAGCCTAACCCTCTGTACTTTGGTCTATATTGATGCGGGACATAGACAGCCAGCTGATGACCAATCCATTAGTGCAATGGATGGCTGGAAGCATTTGTCTTTGCCTTTGCAATACCACAGAAGCAATGCATGGTCAATGTACAGCAATGACACACCTGTGTGAACAGCCAGGAGACCCCCCCCCCCCCATGTTATGTTACATAGTTACATAGTTAGTACGGTCGAAAAAAGACATATGTCCATCAAGTTCAACCAGGGAATTAAGGGGTAGGGGTGTGGCGCGATATTGGGGAAGGGATGAGATTTTATATTTCTTCATAAGCATTAATCTTATTTTGTCAATTAGGAACATTCAGCACCCACCCGCTATCAAGGCAGCTGCCTATCATGTCATGCCCTACCTGCACAGGTGTGCTGGCTACTCAAATGATCCAATTAAGGAGGCCATTTAGTCAGCAGCAGCAGAAGTCCTGTGCCTGGACGCTCCAACAGCGGCCAGACACAAGCAGAAGCAGAAGCAGCAGAAGCAGCAGCAGCACCACCTTTTGTTTTTTGGCTGCAGCAGCAGCAAGGCCCACAGGGCTGGCTAGCTGGCTAGCCAGCAAGCAGGTAGCAATGAAAGTAGGAATCTTTCTTTTTAACCCTGTAAGGGGGTGGTGCACTGTACCCGAAGATACTGCCATATCGGGTCAATGCATAGGGCGACGGAAGCAAGCTTCGAAATCGGCCCCCGTTCTCAAAAATCCATTTAATATATGGTCCCCAGATAGGGGACGTATCAGATATTAAACTGATAAGAACAGATACTACACTTGATCTTAGCCAAAAGGCCGAGAAGCGATAACCGTGAAAGGGGCGGGCCCAACAAGGTGCCCTTCATGGGCACTATCACTGCTTGCTGTCAGGGAGGCTGCCAGACAATTTTCCATGCACACTCTGGGCTGGGGGGCAGTCAACCACCAGTACACACAGCAGAACCTAAACCCATACCATTATTGCTAAGCAGCAAGACAGGGGCCCATTGCACTCCCACGGGGCCTTTTTAAATGCAATCCATAACCCGGATTTGCCAGGAACCCTTCTTACTCCTCCTACTTGCATGTGACACTGGGCTTAGGATCTGCATAGGAAACACACACACAAGCACACACCTACCTTTGTTGCCTGCAGATGCCTCCTTGGCTGTCCCCAAACGGTATCAAACCAACACCCACGGGAAGCTGTAAGCATAGAGGACATGCCTGCACCCCATTGGACTTACCTGTGTGGGTTAAACCCGGGTTATTTGACAACCTATGGCGGTGATGGTTCTGCTCAGGCAGAGCAGTGCTGATGCTCCTCATAAAGCTGTCGCTGCTGTGAAGGTTCTAGGTGACATCACAAATCCCTA